>NC_056743.1:1955087189-1955099689 GCF_019279795.1 Protopterus annectens | reverse complement strand
AATGATTTTGCTTCATTGCAGCACAATATTCAGGATAACTTTAATACAAAGTTTTCACTGACTTTCTCAGAACAAACTCAATAGTAAACACCATCTGTTTTTGATTAACCCGTGTTATACACATGGTCGTCCCCATGATCATTCTTTTTAACCCGCTTTACTCCTATTTGTCCCCAGACTGATGACTTTTTATGCCCCATTACCTCTTGATGTTTTCAGCAGATAATGAAAGGTGTAACAGTACTGTTGTCCATGCACTTGAAATATATGTATTCTCTGGTTTAAACTGCAGCTCTGTTTATTCTATTTCAAGTTATTGCTATTAGGGTCACTAAGCCATTGTCCATTATGTGCCTCAAACAACTCTGGACCAATTCCAGGCTCCAAAACTTTCCATTGCTGCCTCGGTCTCAGAAATGGACATGATTACACTTGTGGCATTAGCAATAAAGCACAACTTCTAGACACGTCACAAACAGCACCAGTAGATATCATGGCCATATCTGAGCCTTACCAGAAGACAGATTTTCAACTACCTCACACCGCATTGGAAACATTCCAAGCAATCTTTGTAAATATATCAGTCAGTGATCCTGTCTGCTATCATTCAAGTACACACAATACTGTCTTGTTGCATCTAATTATGATTCCAGGTGGTTAAATATAAAGCACATCATTGAACCCCATAAGAAAATGTATTCATAGCATACATGGCAACCTCCCCTTCCACAAACTCAGCTAAGGTCCTTGCAACTCCTGACTAACTTGTTCACTACATTATTAAAACTATAAAATGATTCTATATTATTTTAATCTCAATAAGGCTTCTAAAATACAGTGGGTTCCTGTCACAAATACTAGATGAAAAATTAACTCTGTCATACAATCCAGTAGGTTTAACACCACCACTGGAAAGAGTATGTTACTACAGTAGACATTTACAAAGAGACCAGAGAACGTACTGAACATCTCTGCCTTGTGTACTTGCTCTGCCAGCCACTGCCCTTTCCCCTTTTTACCTCCGTAACAAAAACATCAGTCCCTTTGGCCTATACATTTAGATCTGATTCCCATAAAGTCACAGCAAGTACTACATGGTAACAGGACCATCACTGATAACATCATATTGACTAACAGTCTGACATCATCACCCTGCATCACCACTTGAACATTGTGTTCTCGTTAGGGGGTCACCACAGCAGAGCATCTGTTTCCATTTCTTCCTGTCCTCTGCATATTGCTGTGTCACACCAACCACCTACAAGTCCTCTCTCAAAACATCCATAAACCTTATCTTAGGCCTTCCTCTTTTCCTCTTACCTGGCAGCTCCATCCTTATCATCCTTCTCCCAATATACCCAGCATCCCCTCCTCAGCACATGTCCAGACCAACGCAATCTCACCTCTCAGGCTTTGTCTCCAAACCATCTGAGTTGACCCTCTAATATACTAATTTCTAATTCTGTCCATCTTCATCACACCCAATTCAAATCTTAACATCTTTAACTCTGCCAACTCCAGCTCTGTCTCCTGCCTTTTTCTCAATGCCACCCTCTCCAACCCATATAACATAGCTGGTCTCACTACCCTCTTGTAGACCTTCCCTTTCACTCATACTGGTACCAGTCTGTCATAAATCACTCCTGACACTCTTCTCCACCCATTCTGGGTCCCCATTAAATTGCTGAACATTTCAAAGTTCAAATGTCATATGATCGACACCATATGATCAAACTTTGAAAAGTTTGAAGGTGAAAGGCAACGGCTCCGTACGAGCAGAATGGGAAAATTTCCCTTTTCTGCATTGAAGCATGGTCTTGTAGTTGGTATATTTAAGTAGGGGGGTGTGGGAGGTGCAGACCATTAAGGTAAGTTTTTTTTTTACTTTTTTATTATATATTCGAGGTTTCAAGTTTCACTCATATGTTGTCGAACATATGTGGTTCAAAATTTTGAAGCTTCGAATATATAATACAGACCCCACCCACTCCACCCTGCCTGCAGTCTCTTCTTCACCTCTCTTCCACACTCACCATTACTCTGAACTGCTGATCCCAAGTATTTAAACTCATCCACCTTTGCCAACTCTACTCCCTGCATCCTCACCATTCCTCTGTCCTCCCTCTGATTCACACAAAGCTAAGATGAAACTAAGGGATGCACAACAGTTCACAGGCACCATATCTATTATGCTCGGTAGTGAGAGCTTAAGAGAGGTGAAGACACTGAAAGTAATGTGTCCATAATGTTTATATGACTACAACTCATTTAGCAACTCAAACACCACAATCAGAACATCTGTGTGCAATAACCCTGGTAGTCTCAACACAAAACACTGACACATAAAATAGCATTTTTGTATGAGCTATGCTCTCCCTGTCCCCCCCCGGGGGGGGGGCTGTACCCCGCAACCATGATCTCTAAATATATCACTTCCAAGGTCATACGGACTCAGAGGAAATGGAAAATTAAAAGTAAACTAATCTCCTTCCTTTTCATTAAGCTGTGAGGCCTTGAAGAAAAACAGTAGTCAAGAAATAAAGTTTGATGTTCTGAGACCTCAGTAGCATAAGCCATCAGCCACGCAACAATTATCTAATCACAATCCAAAGCACCAGAAACAAACTTGGAAGAAACGGCTCACTGAAAGCTGGAAATACAGGCACCAGAATTGGAAAATTCCCTTAAAAACTTTATTTTAAAATCACTGTTTGTAGATTTAAAATCCACTCCTTTTAATTATACATAAAATGATTGTGAGGGTGTGGGGAGGGGGTTTGGCTAAGCCTTATTACAAGCGTAATCTTTTCTGTCTCTCTCCAGCTTCTTTATCTTACTGCTTCATATAGACTGTATTTGTGCATCAATACTTCAAAAATTCATGCATGTTCAAACTTGTGAAGTTCATATTGAGTATGACTAGTAATTTCTGCCTCCAATATTTGGGTGTCTTTAATTAGTTCATCAATCAGCATGGTGTTATGTTTAATTAGTAAATTCATATATCTGCACCCATGCCAATTGAAGAGCACCATAAGTTCTTTATGTAATGGAGAACCTGCCAAAAGTCCAGAATAGTACCACCATATCCTCAAACCTTAGCTTTTATGCATTTCCAAAAATATGCATTTTCTAATTGCAACCTTTTAATTTTCAATAATTTATAATCAAACTCACTCAGCTTGTTTACTTTCAAATTTGGATTTGGATTTGAGTCAGTCTGTTGGTTTACAATTAGATTAAAGTGAGGTTGCAAGCATTTACTTAAAACTGGTGGATTATTTGTAAAACCATTTACAGGCTGTGCTAATCTGGTATTACTATCAGCTGCCAAAATGTTTGAAGCAGAATAAATCCATTTGCTAAGTTAGCTGTTCCACAAATAAGAATTCTTATATTTCTTCTTCTTTACCCAGTTCACAGCCTGGTCAGCCAAGAGAAAACATGAGGACTTCAAATATTGCAGCCAGCAGTAAACATTCAAATGGGAGAACCAGAATTTCACCAGGTATTTATTCTGTTTCAAACATTTTGGCAGGTTCCCTATTACATAAAGAACTTATGGTGTTATTGATCGCCATGGGTGTGAATAATTATATATAAATAAAACAATTGGATTTTAAATCTATCAGCAGTCATTTTAAAATAACATTTTTAAGGGAATTTTCCTTTAAACACAGCAATTATAACAAAGGTGTCAATAAAGAAAAATAATCATACTTTCATTGTGAGGATCTTCTGCCTACAGATGTAGGTGATAATATTGTCAGCAGTGATGGATAAGGACACTCGAATCCATTCACCACAGCTACCTACGCTTCTCCTCACTGAGAGCTGACTTACTGGTCCTAATGTGAGTAGGTACATCTAATCCATTCACCATAGCTATTTACACTTCTGAGGGCTGACTCACTGGTCCTAATGTGAATAGGCACATCTAATACATTCACCACAGCTATCTACGCTTCTCCTCACTTGAGGGCTGACTTACTAGTCCTAATCTGAGTGGATACATCTACTCCATTCACCATTGCTACCTACCCTTTTCCTCACTGAAGGCTGACTTACTGGTCCTAAGGTAAGTAGCTAAATATTGTACCCCTGAAGAAGTCAGGAGGCTTATCAAGCAAAGGCATATGTCTGGGTTCACTGGTAAGGAGGAACATCCATCTAACAGCTTTTGTGTTCCTCACTGGCATGATTTTGTACTGTGGACATCTGCTTTAACAAGATGCAAAACATATGCCTAACAACTGTGCCACTCTGAGTATTGCTTGTAGTTCTCTGGCTCAATTTTCACCTAAGAGAGGGCCAAAAGTAAAGAAAAACAATTTCTCAGCTCATTTGACTTTAATGGTACTATGATATCATCTTACCCTTTTGAACCATTGTGATGGGAAGTAGATATGACATCTGTGGCAGAGCTCCTCTACCCCCTAATCATGGCATTTGGTGGCATGGCACAATTCTAATGTACCTTAATGCCATTAATGTGTAGTAGAGCACCTGTCTGACACCAGTACAAATCCAGGAGAGCAGAATATTGCAGTCTGGTAACACACTGACTTATGACAACATTACCGGTGAGATGACCCACTGTTTGTTTCACAGCTGTACTGCTCCCTCATAGAAGTAGCATATATTACCCTGGTAACATTCTACTCTTTTGGAATGTTAGAATGTGACTTGTGGAGTTGTAGAACATCTTTGACAATCATAGCATTCCCTGATGGACACCCAAGATGGCCTGTTATCATTCTGCCCTATAGCCATGCAAAAAATGTAAGGAGATGGTGTTAGTATGACAGCTGTGACAAGCTATATTTATAATGTGCAGTGCTCTGGCACTAATGAGTCCCACAATGATGTCACAGAGAGGGGTAACTGAGTATCAGCAGTGTTGACGACAACACACAGACTGTCCTGGAACTAGTGTGACCATTGGCAATGCTATTTATTACAGGCAAGGCATCTTGCTTTCACAGCTTTGCTACTGCATGACAGTAAAATCTAGTACTATTATTAGACCCATTCTAGAGTACAACGCCCCATTTGGAATGTACCTCTCAAGACATCTGCAACAACTGGAAAGGCCACAGAAATACCTCACTAAAAGAATCACCGGCCTAAAGCAGATACCCAGTGCTGACCATCTAAAACAACTCCAGCTATACTCTGTCACATATTGTCTACGCAGAGGTGATCTCTGCTTAACACACAAGGCCATGTCAAACCCAGAGCTGTTGGACATGCTAGACAAAGAAATCCCAATCTCTCAGACCCACACATTCCAGGGATCTAAACCTTGTCATCACAATAAACAAAACATGCTGGAAGGATAGGTTCCTAACCCAAAGATGCTACACTTGAAGAAATCCCAATCCCTCAGAGCCACACGCTCCAGGGATCTAAACCTTGTCATCACAATAAACAAAACATGCTGGAGGGATAGGTGCCTGACCTAGAGACTCCCCATACTCTGGAATTGACTGCCCATTCATGTCAAGCTGAGCGCCTCTTTGGGCCTCTGCAAAAGGAACCTTGGCGATTGGAAGGGAGACAGGAAATTCACCCCGGGGATCACGTCTGTCACCCTGCTAGACAGAGATCCAAGGAAGTAAATATTGTGGGAAGAAATAGCCAGGTATTTGTTATGGCTGGGCTTGTATAGGCCCTAGGGCCGATAGCCTAGTACCAACCTATGAATCTATTACTTCTGTTTAACAATCATTAATACTTCTCATAAGCACCACTAAATGTGTAAGGTAGATAATGCTTCTCTCCGACAACTGTGTGCAGGGTTGGATATAATTCTGACCACTAGCAATGTTACCAAAGGGGGGGCAGTGCATGTCTATTAAAGATATGCTGCTATCTGATAAACATATGTAATACTTTGGTAGCTGATGTAGAACAATGCTTGTCCACTGACTGGTATACATTGCATGTCACCATTTTAATGGACTACTAGTTGCAAAGTGGACGTTTGTTGCAGATATGCAGTTTTCTGATAGTGAAATACAGTGTTCTGACACCATTTTGACTGCTGGCAATGCTAATGTTGAGAAGTAGTGATACAGATATGTAGCTCTCTGACAGCAATACATAGTGATCTAACACTGACTAACTGCCACCAATGTTATTCATGAGGATCAGTGCATGCTTGCTACAGGTATGATGCAGTTCCATGACAGTAGTACGTACCACTCTAATACCAAGCTGACCAATGGCAATGCCACCAATGCAAGGTAAAACCACTATGTGACAGCTGTAGTCCTATCTGGCGGCAGCATGTATCACATAGTTGTTGTTCTGACTTATAGCATACCCACTGCTCTGGTGAGCAGCAATATATATGATAGATATGCTACTCCCTGATAGTGTATTGTCACCTTTTATACTTGCATTAATAACAATAAGCAAAAGTAAGAACCTCTGCCTGTCAGCTGTGTGTTACCCCCCCCCCCCGACTGTGGCACATAGCATCGTGTCACCATTCTGACCTTCAACAGTGACACAGCATGTGTCTAACCCTGCGGTACCTACTGAAAGTACTGTGTCGTGCCTTAGTGATATTTTGCCATTCAGTGATACCACTGCTGAGGGATGTGTCTCTATCACAGATATGCTATGATACCATATAATGCTCTGATGTCATGATGACTAAAGGCAATGTCACAATGAGATAATGCAGACGGATGAGGGACAATGTGTCTCCATCACAGATATGGTATGATACCATATAATGCTCTGATGCCATGAAGACTAAAGGCAATGTCACCAACGGGATAATGCAGAAACTCTGATGACAGCTGCAACAAACCGAAAAGAACTACTGGAACGATACACCTTCAAGCAGTATGCAGCGGGCAACCTTTATTTCTGCTTTTCCATTTTTCCTTGACATTTAAGTGCATGAAAGGGCACTGAGTGTATGCTTCAAACTTGTCATGAGAAAGCAGCCAATCCTACCAGCAGAAAGAGTTGATCCTTATAACTGATTAGGATAATATTTCAAACAGGGAATTAATGTCTGGAATATCTAACAACTCTTAAGCATCTTTGTAAGATTTCATCTTTCTGCTTTTTTTTCCCTGTACCCACCCCCCACACACCCCCGCGGAGAGGCTATTCTTCAGATCTGTATTAGGCTTGAAAGTGATGGTAGTAAAGTTGTTTGCTATTATATCAGTTGTACATATTGTAGGTCACTAAGAAAACTTACATCACCAACAATATGTTCATGTACTTCCGATGATGATGATGATGATATGACTCAAATGGGAAAATGGGGTGCTGCTCCTGTTGGGTCATAAGAAAGCAAGATCAGGAAAGATGTAAAAAAAATGTGGAAAGCAGGGCAAAAGTATAGGCCAAAAGAGTATTTTAGTAACTTTCACTTATATAGCAGCAGCAGCAGAAAAGCAGGCTAGCAGCACAGGTAATAGTACAAACAAATGACTGATTGGTACAAGAAGGAAGCAACAGGTAAACCACTGGTGTTATACATATATACACACATACATACTTACACACATACATACATACATATATACGTACGTACATACCTTTATACATGGGTCTACCTGAAAACGCCGACAACGCAGAACGCCGACAACGAGAAAACCGGAAGATCGACAATGGAGAAGACCGACAGTTGAGTATCCTGATGCTGAGAACACCGACATGTTAAGGTAAGTGTGCGATAGAGACGGAGGTTAGGGATAGGGTGTGGGTAAGTTAAGTGTGCGATAGTGATGGAGTTTAGGTTTAGGGGCGGATTAAGTGAGTTAGGGTTAGGGTGTGGGTAGGTAAGTGTGCGATAGTGACGGAGCTTAAGGTTAGGATTTGGGTTAAGATTAGTGCATAGATAGCTGTGTTTGTAAGGTTTAGTGTAAGTTTGTAAGGTTTTTGGTGTGCTTGTGTTGTGTGTTTTTTGGGAAAGGTATTTGTTTTGTTGTTTGTCGGGCATGTGAAGTTTCGTGTTTTTGAACTTTTTTTCCCGGTGTTTTCGTGTCGGTTATCTCGTTGTCGGCATTTTCAGGTAGACCCTTATACATACATACAAATATTTCAAGCACAGGCATTAATGCCCTTCTGGCCTGCTAATATACCAAAACACTTGCTCACATAATAAGTGTCCAAGCTGTTCTTAAAAATATCTAAACTAGAACTCGCTTTAGTGTAATTTGGTAGTATACCTCTCAACCTCTTAGAGCAAGAAATCCAGACAAAGCCATAAATAATGGGGGGACAAATGCCGAAACATAAGGACAATTTTTAAACATTGCTCTTACAAACATAGAAAGTTGATGGAATAATATGTTTTACAGCAATATAAATTTTCTGAATGGTATGAAGTATGCAACTCAAATGGCTGTCATTTTTTCTGACTTCAGCCCGTGATTTGCCAGAAAAACACACTTTTATGAAAAACGGACCAAAATTATGAGGC
Organism: Protopterus annectens; assembly: GCF_019279795.1. NCBI lineage: Eukaryota > Metazoa > Chordata > Ceratodontiformes > Protopteridae > Protopterus > Protopterus annectens. The sequence goes on along the minus strand of NC_056743.1, from coordinate 1,955,091,234 downwards.
AAAAATCTGGACAATCTGCAAAAATCTGTACAGTTGAGAGGTATGTTTGTTAGTCTGCTCCATGCATCAGCTGCTCTCTCACAGAACCGATTAGTACACTTCTCATTCATGTAGAATCTTCTACATAGGTTGTCTGATGATTCTCTAGTACTTTTTGATAACCCCAAACATTCCCAGAGGTATTGTTTCTAAATGCCCTATTTACCTGGGTAAGGTCTCCTCTTAGATATCTATGAGACATTTTAGTCTTTCACTGTACAAGTTCAGACATTTTAGTCTTTCAAAATAACTTACATTTTCACATCAGTGGATGGTCTTGGTTTATTTCCGCTGTACTCTTTCCAGTTTACTCATGCTTGTATTCTTATAAGGTTTCCATATTTTCAATCGATACTCAGGTTTGGATCCAATGTAACTAACAGACAATGACATAAGCAGGGAACAATAGTCCCATCGACATCTCATTAAGATGGACTTCCAAGATGGCTGCATACTGATCAACAGCTTAATTTTAGCTCGCCCAGTGTGAAAACAGAAACTGCGGAAAAAGGCTAGATGAAATTATCACTTTGAGTAAAATTCACTTACTGGCTAGTAAGTATACTGCCTGGGTGCCAGCAAAGAAGAGATTTTAAAAAAAATGAAAGAAACTCAACCAGAAAAGGTGAAGAGAAAACACTAGCTGGGAAGAATCTTGCAGCATATATCGATTCAAATAACAAAAGCCTGGAAAAAATGGAAGAAGCTTTAGCTAACTATTCAGATGAACTGCTAAAATTGCAAAAATCAGAGGTTAAAATGAAGAAAAGGCTGGCGGAGTATGAGGCATCTTATGAAGTGCTGTTCCAAAAAAAACAATTAGAGAGCAGAGAATACCTGAAATTTTATTTTGTACCATAGAAACTGGAAGGAACAGACTGCATTAATTTTATGAAGGCATAAATAAGCAACTGGACTTGTATTCCACAGCAGGAGCTGTTAATTGAAAGGGCACATCATGTGTATGCTCCAAACCTGGCTATAAGGAAGCAGCAGTCATACCAGCAGAAAGAGATGACCCTAACATCTGATTAGGATAAACTTTCAGGCAGGGAATTCATTTCAAATTTAGATTATAACAAACAGGAAACGTTAGACAAAAGATAGTTTTGTAGGTTAAATTGTCAAGCTTATTACCTAGTTGTTCTCAAGGATCTTGACTGCTGCAGTTTCAGGTGATATATGTGAGCAACACTGCTTGAGAAATTGGGCATTATGGAGAAATACTGGACTCCCCAAGAAGGTTGTGAGGCTTGATGCTGCAGGTGAAGAGCATCTTCAACCCTGGAAGATTTGTTACTTCCCCATAATAGTCAGCTTGAAATTATAGTATTACTACACTTACAAAATTACCTGTGCAGATATTTTTTCTGAGTGTTTTTATTGTACTTTTTAGGTTTAAGTAATCCTTTTTCTTGCTTATTTACAATGGAATACATCACATAGTACTTTTGGACATTGTTAGATAATAGTGACTATGTGTATCTGATTGCACATCAGTGCGTCTGTGTTTGTGTTTTGTAAGTCTGTATGTCTTTGTCTATGTGTGTATGCATGTGAGCATCTGTAAGTTTGTGTGTGTGTGTATGCTTGTGTGTCTGTGTGTTTGCACTTTTGATTGTGTGTAAGTGTGTGTGTATGTGTATGTGTAATTGTGTTTGTGTACGTTTGCACTTTTATTTGTGTGTGTGTGTGTGTGTGTGTGTGTTTGTACTTTGTGTGTGAGTGTGTGTGTGTGTGTTTGTACTTTGTGTGTGTGTGTGTGTGTGTGTGTGTGTGTGTGTGTGTGTGTGTGTGTGTGTGTGTGTATTTTGTAATTCTTTGTGTGTGTATGCATGTCAGCGTCTGTACATTTGCTTGCACATATGTGTGTGGATTAACTTCAGAAGCTTGAAAGCCCAAAATCTTGAATTTCAAAAGACTGAGACCAAAATCTTGAAAGTTCAAAAGACTAAAAACTCAAAATACTGAATCTCAGAATACTGAAAACATACAGGATGCCAACACTTTCTATATTCCAGCACAACTAAATAGAGCAACAAATAAAAGATAAACCATTTACCACTTCTCCATGTATAAGTGGGGGGGGCAAGACCCCTGCACCCCCATGTGGGTGGCTGTGCCCCCACACCCCCCTGCTACAGTATGGAGAACATCGATGTCTGTGCTGTGACAGAAACCTGGTTCAAGGCTCCTGAGAGCACCCCAGCACTATCAGGTTTTACCTCATATCATGCGTTCCGGCCACAAAACCCGGACAATACCAAGAAAGGAGGAGGGGTATCCATATTCATCAAGGACACCCACACCTCAAGATTGGTGGCATCGCACGATGCATCGGAAACCATCCAGGTGCAATTAACCATAGGCAAGACTGCTATGCAAATTGTAGCATGTTACAGGCCACCCTCGCAAACTCAGGAACCTCACATGGCCTTCCTGAAAACACTGGAGGAGATAAATGTATCTCCGAACACCATCATACTAGGTGACTTCAACTACCCTAATATAGACTGGGAACACTACTCAAGCCCAAACACTCTAGCCCAAAAGTTCCTGGAATTCATAAACTCAAATGCCATGGAACAACTAGTCACCATCCCCACAAGAGGAGAGAACATACTTGATCTCATCATCACGAACATGGGAGCACAATGTTCAACGCCAGAAGTATACCCCTCACTGGTGAGATCTGATCACAAACTAATCTCGCTGGAGGTCCTCATCCCGCCCCCACCCGAAATGAAAAAGACCACAGTAAAGAACTTCTCGAAAGCCGACTTCACACTTCTAAAGACTAGTGTGGTCTCCTTTAAGGCCCCTGAGCCGGCGGTTAACATTACTCAAACCGCTAAATCACTTACAAATGCCTTCTACCAGCACCTGCAGGGCTGCATGGATCAGGCAATCCCAAGCAAAACAAAGACTCTATGTACCAAAGGCAAGCGTCCAGTCTGGTGGACCCCAGCCATAAACAAACTCTACAATAAAAGGAGAAAGCTACTACAAGATAGAGCAAAATCCTTAAAAGGTAAGACACCGCTGATCACTATAAGTAAAAAGCTAAGAGCTCTCATAAAATCATCCAAAGCTAATTTTGAGAAAAAATAGCTAAGGACTCTAAAGACAACCATAAAGCATTCTTTAGCTATGTCAGAAACCTAGGAGGAAACTCCCAGATATGCTCAGAATTAGTTCAAAATGATGTGAAGATTACTGATCCTACAGACATTGCCAACATACTGGCTGACAGGTTCAGTGCAAACTTCTCCCCACCCTCCCGCCTAAAGAAGAGATATCTATACCAAATGATTGTAGCCCCCCAAACATCTCCAACGCTCAGGTGAGAACTGCTCTCTCCAAGGCAAAGAACACAGCATCCATGGGACCTGATGGTGTCCCCGGCTGTGTGCTCCATGAACTCAATGAGGAATTAAACCCACAGTTAGGACAGCTGTTTAATCTTAGTCTCACCTCCGGATACGCACCCAGGAGTGGCGCAGCGACTGTGGTCCCACTCCACAAAGGCGGTGCCTCCACCGACCCTGGAAATTACCGTCCCATTAGCTTGACAAGCCTGATCTGCAAAGCCATGGAAAGGATCATAATTGATCTCATAAATAAAGACATAGGGAATTTGCAGACTTTGGATCCAACCCAGTTTGGCTTTGTCAAAGGCAGATCATGCCTTTTAAACTTGGTTGACTTTTTTGAAACAGTCACCAAGGCCATTGACGAGGGAAAGGCAGTCCATACAGCCTACCTAGACCTGGCGAAGGCTTTCGATACAATACCCCACTTGGGTATCATTGAAAAACTCATCAACTTAAATGTAAACCCATACATTACAAGATGGGTTGCAAACTGGCTGAGTGACAGAACCCACAGGGTCAGAGTTGCTGGCGCCATGTCAGACTCTAAGCCTGTCACAAGTGGTGTCCCACAGGGCTCAGTCCTGGGCCCACTCTTGTTTGGCATCTACTTTTCTGAAGTACAAGCAAACACA
>NC_056743.1:1955029689-1955082189 GCF_019279795.1 Protopterus annectens | reverse complement strand
TCACTAAGAAAACTTACATCACCAACAATATGTTCATGTACTTCCGATGATGATGATGATATGACTCAAATGGGAAAATGGGGTGCTGCTGCTGTTGGGTCATAAGAAAGCAAGATCAGGAAAGATGTATACATACATACAAATATTTCAAGCACAGGGATTCAAGCACAGGCATTAATGCCCTTCTGGCCTGCTAATATACCAAAACACTTGCTCACATAATAAGTGTCCAAGCTGTTCTTAAAAATATCTAAACTAGAACTCGCTTTAGTGTAATTTGGTAGTATACCTCTCAACCTCTTAGAGCAAGAAATCCAGACAAAGCCATAAATAATGGGGGGACAAATGCCGAAACATAAGGACAATTTTTAAACATTGCTCTTACAAACATAGAAAGTTGATGGAATAACATGTTTTACAGCAATATAAATTTTCTGAATGGTATAAAGTATGCAACTCAAATGGCTGTCATTTTTTCTGACTTCAGCCCGTGATTTGCCAGAAAAACACACTTTTATGAAAAACGGACCAAAATTATGAGGCAAAAATCTGGACAATCTGCAAAAATCTGTACAGTTGAGAGGTATGTTTGGTAGTCTGCTCCATGCATCAGCTGCTCTCTCACAGAACCGATTAGTACACTTCTCATTCCTATGGAATCGTCTACATAGGTTATCTGATGATTCTCTAGTACTTTATGATAACCTCAAACATTCCCAGAGGTATTATCTCTAAATGCCCTATTTACCTGGGTAAGGTCTCCTCTTAGATATCTATGAGACACACTGTGCAAGTTCAGACATTTTAGTCTTTCACTGTACAAGTTCGGACATTTTAGTCTTTCAAAATAACTTACATTTTCACATCAGTGGATGGTCTTGGTTTATTTCCGCTGTACTCTTTCCAGTTTACTCATGCTTGTATTCTTATAAGGTTTCCATATTTTCAATCGATACTCAGGTTTGGGTCCAATGTAACTAACAGACAATGACATAAGCAGGGAACAGTAGTCCCATCGACATCTCATTAAGATGGACTTCCAAAATGGCTGCATACTGATCAACAGCTTAATTTTAGCTCACCCAGTGTGAAAACAGAAACTGCGGAAAAAGGCTAGATGAAATTATCACTTTGAGTAAAATTCACTTACTGGCTAGTAAGTATACTGCCTGGGTGCCAGCAAAGAAGAGATTTAAAAAAAATGAAAGAAACTCAACCAGAAAAGGTGAAGAGAAAACACTAGCTGGGAAGAATCTTGCAGCATATATCGATTCAAATAACAAAAGCCTGGAAAAAATGGAAGAAGCTTTAGCTAACTATTCAGATGAACTGCTAAAATTGCAAAAATCAGAGGTTAAAATGAAGAAAAGGCTGGCTGAGTATGAGGCATCTTATGAAGTGCTGTTCCAAAAAAAAGAATTAGACAGAGAGCAGAGAATACCTGAAATTTTATTTTGTACCATAGAAACTGGAAGGAACATACTGCATTAATTTTATGAAGGCATAAATAAGCAACTGGACTTGTATTCCACAGCAGGAGCTGTTAATTGAAAGGGCACATCATGTGTATGCTCCAAACCTGGCTATAAGGAAGCAGCAGTCATACCAGCAGAAAGAGATGACCCTAACATCTGATTAGGATAAACTTTCAGGCAGGGAATTCATTTCAAATTTAGATTATACCAAACAGGAAACGTTAGACAAAAGATAGTTTTGTAGGTTAAATTGTCAAGCTTATTACCTAGTCATTCTCAAGGATCTTGACTGCTGCAGTTTCAGGTGATATATGTGAGCAACACTGCTTGAGAAATTGGGCATTATGGAGAAATACTGGACTCCCCAAGAAGGTTGTGAGGCTTGATGCTGCAGGTGAAGAGCATCTTCAACCCTGGAAGATTTGTTACTTCCCTATAATAGTCAGCTTGAAATTATAGTATTACTACACTTACAAAATAACCTGTGCAGATATTTTTTCTGAGTGTTTTTATTGTACTTTTTAGGTTTAAGTAATCCTTTTTCTTGCTTATTTACAATGGAATACATCACATAGTACTTTGGACATTGTTAGATAATAGTGACTATGTGTATCTGATTGCACATCAGTGCGTCTGTGTTTGTGTTTTGTAAGTCTGTATGTCTTTGTCTATGTGTGTATACATGTGAGCATCTGTAAGTTTGTGTGTGTGTGTGTGTGTGTATGGTTGTGTGTCTGTGTGTTTGCACTTTTGATTGTAAGTGTGTGTGTGTGTGTATGTGTAATTGTGTTTGTGTACGTTTGCACTTTTATTTGTGTGTGTGTGTGTGTGTGTGTGTGTGTATGTGTGTGTATGTGTTTGTACTTTGCATGTGTGTGTGTGTGTGTGTGTGTGTGTGTGTATGTGTGTGTGTATTTTGTAATTCTTTGTGTGTGTATGCATGTCAGCGTCTGTACATTTGCTTGCACATATGTGTGTGGATTAACTTCAGAAGCTTGAAAGCCCAAAACCTTGAATTTCAAAAGACTGACACCAAAATCTTGAAAGTTCAAAAGACTAAAAATACATCTAACATTTCAATTCCTTCTCATATTACTTAAATCCTACTATAATTTGATTATTGTACTTTGTCTATGTCTATTATGATTTTATAAGTATGTGTATGAATAATTAAGTATTTATTAGAACTGAAATTCGAACATGGGACAAATATTAAATGAATTTATTTTTATTATACTTTTTTATTATGTATTTTTAATATTTTTAAGTATGAATGTATTTTAGTTTGAAATAATATTGCGCACCACTGATTCCCGTATATCACCTTCGGATGAATTAATTCATGTTATAATAGTAGGATTTAAGTAATATGAGAAGGAATTGAAATGTTAGATGGAATTTTAACATGCATTGTTACGTGGGAAATATAGTATTAAGAAATGTATTAGCTCACAGGAAGTGACATCAGGTTTTTTTGAATTTCTAAAGTTATAAAGGGTTTGTAAGACTGGGATTATTTTAACGGTCTGAGGAAGCCAGTAGGTGAAAGCGCTAGCCGATGTTTGCTACAATAAAAACGTTTTTATCCTTTGAAAGTGATACGTGGTTTATTTTCAAAGATTAATTGCCGCTAATAATAAGGTTTGAATGTACCTTATTGGGACTGCTTATTATAAATCTGTGCCTTTTTGTTACGTTATCACCTGGATAAGCCTGGAGAAGTGAATACTGTTTGGGCGACCCAGCTGGATATTTCAAGTTACGCCATATTGGAGAAGTGAATACTACCTTGGCGTTTTACTGCAAAGCATTTAAGGTACTGTTGACATTGAACGCTTTCTAGCGTTCTGCATTCTATAACTTACTACAAGTGCTTCGATTATATTATTGGAAATAGCAGCCTACAGTGGACTTATTTTACTATTTGGAAAGAGTAATAACTTGATTACCATGTGCTATTTGACTTGTGCAGGCACGGAGGGACTCTTAAACCTTGAGACAGTAAAAAAGTTATCAGCCTGAACACCAGTCATTTTTCTATTGAATATCTTATCCATTTATACGGACTGTGTGTTGTTGGAGCAGCGGTGATTTTTTGTATCTATCTATCTATATATATATATATATATATATATATATATATATATATATATATATATATATATATTGTGTATATTTTTTTTTCTTTTTCGCCTGAACCTTCTTGTGTTCTGACTGTCCTTCTCAAACATATTGGAAATATACAGTATATTTCAGAGCATTTGTTATAACTGTATCTGCTATAACTGATTTAAGTATTTTTTTCTGGCTTTTTGAATATTTACTGCTTAGCGACTGCATCTTAGCCTGTTTATACAGCTCTGCATTCTATTTAAACTGTTTTTGTGTTGATTAACTGTTTTGCACTCTTAAAAAGTTATTTGTTGCTTAATTTTACCTGTAGGCTAACACACTCAAGTGTGCTAGCCACTTAAAAGCATTTATAGCATTTACTGTCTGTTTTTTTCCTTGTCTCTGTAAAAAAAAAAAAAAAAAAAAAATCTCTTGTTTTCCCACCTTACTGAACTAGAGTAGTCCAGTTTCAGAGTTGCTGATCCCTGGGCTTTGTTTTTAGTTCCTGTTACTGAACCATTGCCCTATTAGGAAGGAGGGAAGTTTCTTTGCTTACCAGTGGGAGTGGGAAGCACTGAGCAGCCTTTTTGTCCGAATTGGTGAAGTTTCAGCCAGAAACTAGTAGTCTATTGGTCGTTTTGGGCCAATTCCTAGCTCCTTTCAGCCCCCTGCTATAAAACACGCGTTTTCCAGCTTGTACCAACTCAGCACAGATCCTCGTGGTGGCCTGCAGAGTGATCCAAGCAGCAGAGAGCTAAAAGAGTGACTTTCTACCAGATATAAGTATTTTTTGTGGCTTTCCACTGTTATTAAGCTAGCGACTGCATTTCACCTGTTTTACTGCTACTTTAAGTGATTTCTGCATTTTACACTGTTTATTGCACTTTAAGTTACTAATTGTTGCAAATTGTTTCTGTAGGCCACACACTAAAGTGCTAGCCGATTTACAGCATTTATAGCATTTACTGTCTGTTTTTTCCTTATCTCTGTAATAAAACAAAAAATCTCTTGTTTTCCCACTTTACTGAACTAGAGTAGTCCAGTTTCAGAGTTGCTGATCCCTGGGCTTTGTTTTTAGTTCCTGTTACTGATCCATTGCCTTATTAGGAAGGAGGGAAGTTTTTTTGCTTACCAGTGGGAGTGGGAAGCACTGAGCGCCTTTTGTCCAATTTGGTGAAGTTTCAGCCAGAAACTAGTAGTCCATTGGTCGTTTGGGCCAATTCTAGCTCCCTTCAGCCCCTGCTATAAAACACGCTAAACTGTACTGCTGATCTAACCAGCATATCCTATAACTGAAAAGTTCATCTCTACTTGATTCCCAAGTAGACTATTCTCTATCTGTAAAGCCTAGCACTTACTCCTACAGTACTTGCACCTTGATAAAGCACTCTTATTATAGATAGTACCCCACCAGCCTAAAACCCACTTCCCTGGAGTCCTTTGAAAGTTCTTTATCTACTACTTCTAGTATGTCGAGGGATCAGTTGCTAGTGTCCTCTCCAGCTCAACTGGTGAACCTGGGAATATTGAGGCAATGTTACAATTGCCTCATGTACACAGACAATCCTCTCCTTCTCCCACAAAACACAAATACATGCGAGAGATGCAACTATACGGCCAAACTGGAGGCTGAGCTCTCTCAACATAGGACTGGCAAGACCAGACAGGAGGAGAAGGTAACCACACACAATACATACCCAGTCACACATGGTACCATCACAACTTCAAATCATACACATACTCACACAAAGACATACTCGGAGGCTCTGATCAAAAATTTACCAAAACAGCAGAGGCCACCAAAGCAGACACCCAAACAACTACCACCTCACGACCCAACACATGCAACACATAGACCACACAGTCAGAGTGTCAAACAGTCACAGCCCTTAAGGCCAAACAAAATGCCAGACACACTTGTCATTGGTGATTCCATAGTCAGACACACTGACGTCCCGCTCACCAGACTGAGTAAGGAGAAGGTCACAGTAAGCTGCCTGTCGGGCGCTAGAATCCGCCACATAACGCAAGCACTCAGGTCTCTCAACAGCAGGTACAAGTACGACTCAGTCATTGTCCACGCTGGTGTCAACGACCTGAGACGCACCTCCTTGGACTACATGAAAAGGGACATCGAGGAGCTCTCTGATTATGTAGCCCAGGCAGGTATGACCCTGACCTTGAGCAGTATCCTACCTTCACCTAGAATGATGCCACAATACAGTGATAAGATGATCAGCTTTAATAATTGGCTTAAATTCTGGTGTCATTCAAAGGGGATCCAATGTCTGTCTGCCTGGGATGACATGCTGGACAAGCCACGCTGCTTCGCAAGGGACGGCTTGCACCTGTCACCCCTGGGCTTCCGGATATTGGCAAAGGCTCTTGCCACCCCCATAGTGCCTTTTTTAGGCAAGGCTCAAATTCTAAACCTACCACCCTAGAACACCAAAAAGGAAAAAAACTAAGGGTAATGCTGCTCAATGCCAGAACTCTCAATCTCAAGATGCACGCACTCGAGGCCCTTCTCAATATGGAGAACATCGATGTCTGTGCTGTGACAGAAACCTGGTTCAAGGCTCCTGAGAGCACCCCAGCACTAACAGGTTTCACCTCATATCATGCGTTCCGGCCCCAAAATCCGGACAACACCAAGAAAGGAGGGGGGTGTCCATATTCATAAAGGACACCCACACCTCAAGGTTGGTGGCAACGCACGATGCATCGGAGACCATCCAGGTGCAATTAACCATAGGCAAGACTGCTCTGCAATTTGTAGCATGTTACAGGCCACCCTCTCAAACTCAGGAACCTCACATGGCCTTCCTGAAAACATTGGAGGGATAAATGTATCTCCAAACACCATCATACTAGGTGACTTCAACTACCCTAATATAGACTGGGAACACTACTCAAGCCCGAACACTCTAACCCAAAGATTCCTGGAGTTCATAAACTCAAATGCCATGGAACAACTAGTCACCATCCCCACAAGAGGTGAAAACATACTTGATCTCATCATCACGAACATGGGATCAAAATGTTCAACACCAGAAGTATACCCCTCACTGGTGAGATCAGATCATAAACTAATCTCGCTGGAGGTCCTCATCTGCCCTCACCTGAAACAAAAAAGACCACAGTGAAAAACTTCTCAAAAGCCGATTTCACACTTCTAAAAACTAGTGTGGTCTCCTTTAAGGCCCCTGAGCCAGTGGTAAACATTACTCAAACCGCTGAATCACTTACAAATGCCTTCTACCAGCACCTACAGGACTGCATGGATCAGGCAATCCCAAACAAAACTAAGACTCTCTGTACCAAAGGCAAGCGTCCAGTCTGGTGGACCCCAGCCATAAACAAGCTCTACAACAAAAGGAGGAAGCTACTACAAGATAGAGCAAAATCCTTGAAAGGTAAGACACCTTTGATCATTATAAGTAAAAACTAAGAGCTCTCATAAAATCATCCAAGGCAAATTTTGAGAGAAAAATCGCCAAGGACTCTAAAGACAATCATAAGGCCTTCTTTAGCTATGTTAGAAACCTAGGAGGAAACTCCCAGATATGCTCAGAATTAGTTCAAAATGATGTGAAAATTACTGAACCTACACACATTGCTAACATACTGGCTGACAGGTTCAGTGCAAACTTCTCCCCCCCCAAAAAGGAGATATTTCTATTCCAGATGATTGTAGCCCCCCAAACATCTACAACTGGCAGGTAAGAACTATACTCACTAAGGCAAAAAACACAGCATCCATGGGACGGATGGTGTCCCCAGCTGTGTGCTTCCTGAACTCAACGAGGGATTTAACCCACAGTTAGGACAGCTGTTTTTTCTTTGCCTCACCTCAGGTTACGTTCCCAAGGAGTTGCGCACGGCGACTGTGGTCCCACTTCATAAGGCGGTGCCTCCACAGACCCTGGAAATTACCACCCCATTAGCTTGACAAGCCTTATCTGCAAAGCCATGGAGAGGATCATAATGGAACTCATAAATAAAGACATAGGGAACTTGCAGACTTTGGATCCAACCCAGTTTGGCTTTGTCAAAGGCAGATCCTGCCTCTTAAACTTGGTTGACTTTTCGAGACAGTCACCAAGGCCATTGATGAGGAAAGGCAGTCCATACAGCCTACCTCGACCTGGCAAAGGCCTTCGACACAATACCCCACTCAGGTATCATCGAAAAACTCATCAGCTTGAATGTAAACCCATACATCACAAGATGGGTTGCAGACTGGCTAAGCGACAGAACCCACAGGGTCAGAGTTGCTGGAGCCATGTCAGACTCAAAGCCTGTCACAAGTGGTGTCCCACAGGGCTCAGTCCTGGGTCCACTCTTGTTCGGCATCTACTTTTCTGAAGTACAAGCAAACACAGGAGGGTTATGGCTGACAAAGTTTGCAGATGACTGCAAACTGGGCGCCATAGTCGAAAACACATCTGACACAGACATCCTCCAGAAGGGCCTCACAGAAACAGATAACTGGTGCCAGAGCCATGGCCTGAAGTTAAACGCCAAAAAATGCATAGTCATACCCTTCGGGAAAAACAAGGTTACCCCTAGCTACCATATAGATGGCAATCCACTGAGCACAGAAAAAGTCATCAGGGATCTGGGGACCCAAGTTGACAGTAGCCTTCGCTTTGACACTCATGTTGCTAAAGTAGTTAGGAAAACCTTCTATATCGCCCACCTGATCATGAAGGGATTCACATCTAGATCAAGGGAGGTCATCGTCCCCTGTACTCATCACTCATTAGACCTATGATTGAGTACAATGCCCGTTCGGAATGTATCTGACCAGACACCTGATGCAGCTTGAAAGGCCCCAAAAGTTCCTCACCAAAAGGATAAAGGGTCTCAAAAATATGTCTTATGCTGCCCGACTGAAAGAACTCCAGCTCTATTCAGTCTCATACCGCTTGCTCAGAGGTGACCTGTGCCTGACATATAAGGCCATGTCAAACCCAGATTTGATGAATATGCTTCACCTCAAAAATCTAGATCCCTCAGAACCACAAGGGCGGAGACTTAAACCTTGACACGGTTATAAATAGAACATGCTGGAGGGACAGATTCATCACCCAGAGACTCCCTATGCTGTGGAACAAAATCCCGGTACATGTGAGGCAGAGCACCTCGCTGGCCTTGTTCAAGAGGAATCTTGACCAATGGATGGGAGATCGCAGATATACCCCAGGGATTACTTCAGTGTCACTGCTTGACAGAGGCACAGAAAAATGATAGGCATAGTTTTTATTCAAACTAAAGGGGTGGCGAAAGCCACATAACTATGGGTTAGGCTTATAAATGCCCTTGGGCAGATAGCCTAGTATGAACCTATGAACCTATGAACCTATATATATATATATATATATATATATATATATATATATATATATATATATATATATATATATATATTATATATATTTTTAGTTAGGTTTTTTGGAAGCATTAGAGTTTTATTAACATTCAGGAATCTATGACTGATATACACTTTGTATTTTAGAATGTTAACATATTTTTAAATATTTTTAGAAGGGGTTTTTATTGTTTAATTTAGCACTGTTCTGCTGTCTAAGTTTATAGTGCAGTTTAAATATCCCAGATGTTACAGCCTGTTCTGCGTTTTTTGGGTGTCTGAATTATGCTGAGAGGTTAGGAGGTTGATGGGGCCTGTACATTGCTTAAAATGCCTAATGTTGGGAGGGTAGTTTGCAGCTGTGAGAATGTTTGAATGGAGCCTTTTTAGTTTTTAATGAGGGTCATGTACTGCATAAGGACATTGTTAATGCTACGCCTATGCTTTTGGTTTTCACTTTACCCAGGATTATTGTGCATCGGCTGGGGGGGGGGGGATTCCGCAGAATGTACTGATATCTTAATGCATGCTAATGCAAGCACTGTTCTGCTGCCGAGAGTTATAGTACTTTTTAAATATCCCTGGTGTTACAGCTTGTTCTGCAGTTATTATTGGCTGTTTGAATTATGTAATTTGGAGGTTGAGAGGACTTGTACATTGTTTACCATGACTAATGTCGGGAGGGTAGTTAGCAGCTGTGAGAATGTTGCAGAAGGTGTAGATGTTTGAATGTATACTAATGCAAACCCTGTTACGCTACTATTGTGTTTACCAACAATGTACTACTGATGCAATGGCTTAACTTTTTTTGTTGTCCGTACTTATTGTGTTGAAAGGTTTCGAGTGTGGTTAGGGCCTGTGAGAATGTTGCAGTGTCCATTGTTTGCTTGGAGTATTTTTAATAGGGGCTCACAGACTGTAAGCACATTGTTTATGCTATACCTTTTTGTTTTTACTTCATCCAGAATTCTGCCTAGACTTGGGGGGGAATTAAGAATTCCGCAGAATGTACTGATATCTTAATGCCTGCTAATGCAAACACTGTTCTGCCTTGTTGCAACGACTTAAAATTTTTTTGTGGTCCATAGCTATTGTATTGAAAATTTGGGAGTGTGGTTAGGGCCTGTGAGAATGTTGCAGGGTCCATTGTTTGCCTGGAGTTTTTTTTTTGTAATGGGGGTGGGTCACAGACTGTATAAGCACACTGGTAATTTTGTTTTCTCTTCATCCAAAATTGTGCCGAGATGGGGGGGGGGGGGGGGTAAGAATTCCACAGAATGTACTGATGTCTTTAATGCATACTACTGCAAACACTGCTCTGCTATCCAAGTTTTTGGCTGTCTGAATTAAGTTGACAGTTTAGGAGGTTGATGGGGCCTGTGAGAATTGTGTCTAGATGTTTTTGGTTTTTAGCCTGTTCACTCTCAAAATGATTGCATAGCACAATGGGGAGGGCTGAGGCTGCTAACAGAAATGGACTTCTTGTTTCATACCCTCCACGTAATGCATGGTACATTCCCTGGATTTATGCTTTTGTACACGGATCCCATGCTAAGAGGGGTTGTGGGAATGTCCGTCTCCCAATCTGTGTGCCACTTCTACATCCCTCATAAATGAGGTTTTCTAGCAAATCCATGATTTCACTCCTTTGTTCAACCAATGATTTTAGTTTGTTCAAGTTTGCCAAGAGATTGAGAGGTAGTGGGCATGTGTAGTCTGTATTGTACCGTAACATTTGTCTTGCCTCAGTTTGGTGTGTTCCCCTTCAAACTTGTGCCTCTCCTAGTCATTAGTTCTTTCAGACTTTAGTCTGAGAGATTGTAATATCGATCTTTTGCATCATGTTTAGGGGGATGACAAGGAAAGAATTGTGTAGAAAAAGCTGAAGTTCACCTCTAGTGTTAGATATTGAACATGAAACTGTAACCTGGGCCTCTCATTACTTGTTTGTGTCTACCAGTTAGTCATTCTTCAGTCTTTCTGCCTGCAGTGCAATAGTGACTGATGTCAATGCAAGTCATTAATCATTTTTAATAACAGTATGACAAAAGGACTCTGCATGTGTAGTAATTCTGCTTTACCTCCATTCCCAGTTAGAGATGAAGTGTACATATTTGTCAGGAGCAGCAAAAAGAAAGCTTCAGCAGTAGAGGAATGAGGATGCAAAGAGACAGGGTTCCATTGTTTCTGTGACTCATCGAAGAGGGGAGATTCAGGAAAAAGTCTGCCTTCAGGACAACACAATGGTTCTGCATTACAGTCTGACCACTGTGAGGCCAGCATCCTTTCACTAGAAAGTGACCACTCTCTTGCGACCACACCACAGGCTACCTCCTGTGGACCTACAGCCATTGCCATGAGTGAAAGCACGGCAGCAAATGCAGATTCACCTGAGGTGTTGCTCGGATCACCAGACTTTGATACAGAAGGAGCCCATACTTCCGTAGTGACAGATGTGGCCTGTGACTTGCAGGGAGTGTCAGGTACATCTTTGGAGAATCTAGAAACTTGGCCATACTTGATTAGGGATGAGTTTAAGGTAGCTGCCATTCAGCATGGACCTTTGCAAGTGGTGTTACCACAGTTCCCAGTCAATGAGCAGAAAAGAAGATTTACATCCGAGAACCATTTCCATGTGCTGCTTAATGGAGCGAGAGCACAACGCACTTGGCTGACATATTCGGTCTCAAAGGACGCACTCTTTTGCTTTGCATGCAAATTATTTGGACATTCTAACCATCTTCTCAGGTCAGGTGGTTACAAAGCACGGCGAGAGATGTCCAAAGCTTTACACAGCCATGAGTGAGCACCAGAGCATACGGCATGCATGATGAAGTGGAAGGAGCTGGACAATAGAATAAAGAATAGGCAGACTACGGATGATAAGAGACAAGTAGTGGTTGAAAAGGAGATAACTCACTGGCGTGGTGTTAGAACGCATTATTTTGTTGTCCAGTACTTGGCAGAATGGAACATGGCATTCCATGGTACAATTGATGCCCTGGACACCTATGGCAATGGCAACTTCTTAGGTCAAGTGCAACGTTTGTCGCAGTGTGGCTCTGTCATGGCTGAACATTTGCGTCATATTCGGAATAAAGAGGTAATGGATCACTATCTTGGGAAGGACATACAGAATGAAGTTATCCAGCTGATTGCAAATGCTATTTTAAGGATCATTGTAGGGAAGGTGAAGGACGCTAGGTACTTTTCTGTGATTCTTGATTGCACGCCAGACATCAGCAATCAAGAGCAAATGAATGTAGTAGTTTGGCATGTGGATATTTTACAGACTGCAGCCACAGTTGAGGAACATTTTCTGGGATTTGTGCCTGTGAATGACACAACTGGAGCAGGACTGACAGAAGCTCTTCTTCAGACTCTTCAAAATCATCAACTGGACATTAATGACTATCAAGGACAAGGATACGACAATGGCAGCAACATGAAAGGGAAATGAGCTGGAGTGCAAGCTCAGATAAAACAGATGAATTCAAGGGATTTTTATGTGCCGTGTGCCTGACATAATTTAAATCTTATAGTTAGTGATGGAGCACATTCATCAGTACAAGCAGTGTCATTCTTTGGATGTTTGCAGAACATTTACGTACTCTGTTCAGCATCAACAAGCCAATGGCAGATCTTAAAATGGCACACAAATGTCACTGTGAAGCCACTGTTGGAGACTCGCTGGGAATGCAGGATAGACTCTGTCAAGGCAGTAAGATTTCAGTTGAAGAGAGTCATTGAGGCATTACAGGAGATAGGGGAAGCAGTACGTACAAATGATGCTGCAACATATCAACAAGCAAGAGGACTGTGCTCAGAACTTAGGTCATACCAGTTCATTGTATGTTTAGTGGTCTGGTATGATGTGCTGACAGAGGTAAATCGTGCAAGCAAAGTTCTGCAGAGTCCATCTGTTGATATTTCGACATGTGTCAAAGTGCTGGCATCCACTATGGGCCTGCTAAAGAATTACAGAAAAATGGGATTTCAACATGCCATGGGTGAAGCCTCCAAGATAGTGGAAGAACTGGATGTTGGCACCACGTTTCAAGAAAAGAGACGGAGGAAAGTAAAACGGTTCTTTGACTATGAAGGAGAAGACGAGACTGTACAGGAATCCAGCGGTAAAATTACATGTAGAGTTCTTCAATGTGCTGCTGGGCACAACAATCCAATTGTTTACTGACTGGTTTCAGCAGCTTTCCGAGTTTGATAAGACCTTTAGATTTTTATCAAATATTAAAACCTTGAGTGATGTTGCAGAAGACACACTGCTGCAACACTGCAAGGCTCTGAAAGAACAACTGACTGACAGGATAAGTGGCCACTGTGATATTGATGACTGACTCTGACCTTGGACACAAACTTAAAATCCTTTCTCTAATGATTGATAATGAATCATCACCACTGACTGTGTTAAATTCCCTTATTCGCAACCACTTGCAAGACATATATATAAATACTTATGTTTCACTGCACATTTATTTGACTGCACCAATTACAGTGGCTACTGCAGAATGTAGATTTTCTAAGCTGAAACTCATAAAGACATACCTGTGTTTGTCAATGAGTCAGGAGAGACTTTTAGGCTTAGCTGTGCTCTCAACTGAGCATGAAGTGGGACAAAGTGTATGGCAGCCTCATTGAAGACTTTGTCCGGAAGAAAATTTGTATGATTGCAGTAAAACTGTAGGTTAGGTATGTGCTCATATTTCCTTTACAGTAATCTTTTATAATGCTGTCAGGCAGTAATTTCAGGTAGTACCTTAGTGTGGCTTGTATGCTATGTATTCACTTTTTGTTTGCGTACCTCCAACAGGTAGGAAAGGCAGCTAGGAGTGGCTGGACTCATCGGGAGTGGCAGGACTTGTCGGGAGGAGAAGGACTCCTGTGGAGCGACAGGGTAGTGGCAGGACTCGTCAGGATGGTAGGACAGTTGGGAGCTGCAGGACTCATCGGGGGCTAGGACAGAAGCGCAGGAAGAACAGACAAGTGGCAGCAATCAGAAGCTGAAGAGGTAAATGCATATGGAAGACGAATGACACTTTGGTATTCACCTTTTTCTCTCTGGGTTTGAGTCTGCCCGTGTCAGACTTACTAATCCCCATTACTCTCTTGTGTATGGGTTTGAGTCTGCCTCAGGCTCACTAATCCCCATGTCTTTGTGTGTTTATTTGGGTTTGAGTCTGTCTGCCTCAGGCTCCGTAATCCCCATGGCTTTTTTTCGGGTTTGTTTGGGTTTGAGTCTGCTTCAGGCTCTGTAATCCCCATGGCTTTCCCTTGTATGTTGTCTGTAGTCTTTTCTGTGTCCCATAGCTGTGTTGTGTACATCTGCAGTGTGACTGTTCTGCATGTCAGTAATTGCCTTGAGTGATGTCAGTTTATCTAATGCTGCTTGTTTAAGTCTTACTATATTGCTGTCATTGTCTTGTGTTTTGAGACTGGTGTCTGTTCTGTTTTGCGGTAGTGCTGACTTAATCTTGTGTGGGTTTATGTTCAGTTTTGTAGTAAATTTGTCCTGATCTTGTCTCTGTACTTGTGGGGGTAGGTGCCTCTGTCCTGTGTCTGTGTGGGTGTTAATGTTCAGTCTTGCTGTAGTGCAGTCTTTATCATGTGTGGGTGTCTGTCCTGTGTGCAAGAGTTTGTTTTAGTGTGCTTCTGCCCTATGTGTGGGAGTCTCTGTGTGGGAGTCTCTGTGTGGGAGTGTCTGTGTGGGAGGGACTGTGTGGGAGTGTCGGTGTCTGTGTCTTTGTGTGGGAGTCTCTGTGTCGGTGTCTTGTGTCTTTGTGTGGGAGTCTCTGTGTCAGTGTCTTGTGTCTTTGTGTGGGAGTCTCTGTGTCAGTGTTGTCTTTGTGTACCTCTGTGGGACTGGCTACCTTGATGCAGTAGAGAGGCTTGTCATAATGTAACAACATTGCTACTAAATGCCAGTCAATGCGGGTGTCTTTGTGGGGAGTCAGTGTGGGTGTCTTTGTGTACCTTTTTGGGACTGGCTACCTTGATACGGAACAGAGGCTTGTCATAATGTAACAACATTGCTACTAAATGCCAGCTGTAGCTCTCTATCTCATGGCACAAAATCTGGACAAAGCCACAGAAAATGGGGTTCCAGCCCCAAAGATCTGGGCAAATTTTAAATATTGCTCTTATAAACTGAAAATGTTAGAATAAAAGGTCTTACCATGCATGTTCTGAAGGATATATGAAGTTAAACTGAAATGCCTGTCATTTAATGAGTTTAGTCATCAATGATTTGCCACAAAAAATCCAGAAAACTCTAAACTGAGGAACAGACCACACAAGAATTACATGTGGACATTCTTTAAAATCTGGGCAGTTGAGTATGCAGTCAGTGTCTGCATCTGCGAGTGGCTAACTTGCTGTGGTACAGGGATTTGTCCATAACATTGGCACTAAATCCCATTTTGTGTGTGCAGCTGAGTGGCAACCTTACTGTGGTACAGGGGTTTCATAATGTCACATTGGTACTCAATGCCAGTCAGTATGTGCACCTATGAGTTGCTACCTTGCCATGTGCACCTGTGAGTTGCTATCTTGCTGTGGTACAGGGGTTTATCAGGATTATAACATTGGTACTAAATGCCAGTTAGTGTGTGTACCTGAGTCGCTATCTTGCTGTGGTACAGGGTTTGTCATAATGTAACATTGGCACTAGATGCCAGTCAGTATGTGTGCACCTGTGAGTAGCTATCTTGCTGTGGTACAGGGGGTTGTCTTAATGCAACATTGGTATTAAGTGCCAGTCAATGTGTGTACCTGTGAGTAGCTACCGTACTGTAGTACATAAGTTTATCGTAATGTAAGATTTGGGGGTTGATGACGATGATGCTGTCATCATGCCGACTTGTTTGGAATGTGAAAATGACTTGCAATTGTGTGGACCTGGTCCTGAAATTATTACTAACAAAGACAATGACTTTAAAGTGTTTAATTTTTCTTCATGTGTATTTTCTTGTGAGTTGGTGAATTTTTTGGCTAAGGGTTATACATATGTACCACAACAGCAGTCTGATTTGGTTAAAATGATTATTGAGTTCAAAACATTTACCAGGAAATTAAATTTCCAGATATTATTTGCAAATAATATTAATTCAGATATGGCGCAGGTGTTTCGTACATCTAGTATGTTCAATCCCACTCTTCATCCAGTTTTGCAAACTTTTGAGTCATTGTGTGAATTAGATTTTAGACATATGGTAAAAAACAGTTTAACAACAAACACAAGTTCAGACACTAATCGTGTTGAATGTGAATTTATTAAATATATACATTCACAAGAAATTTGGATTTGCAAACCTGATAAAGGAGGTGGTTGGGTAGTTTTTGATATTAGTGACTACATTGACCGAATTAATCATTTACTGAGTAGTGAAGCTTATCAATTAAGTTCTAGGTCTGACATTAACAAAGCTTACAATTTGGTTAAGGGATGCATTAATGATTTATATATTGAAGGTCGTATAGACCAGGTCTTGTTGAATTATATGATTACATTATTTCCGGTTTATCCATCTTTATTCGGTATACCCAAAATTCATAAGGACTTGGTTAATTCTCCTATGCGGTCATTGGTGGATGGACGTGGCTCTCCGGCTTATGCCTACGCTAAGGTCATAGACTCAATGTTACAGAAATATGTTGTGCTGGAAGAACAAGTCTGTAAAGATTCTTGGTCTTTTTTAGCCAAGATAAACAACTTAGACTTTGTTGAAAGTTATAATTTCTTAACAATTGATGTTAAAGACTTGTACACCTGCATTCCACACCAAATTTGTGCTGAATGGGTGGCATTAATGATGTTGAAACATAATGGTTCAGGTAGTGATGTCTCTTTGGTGACAGAGCTCCTTGATTTAATTCTTTCTAATAATTTCTTTATATTTAACAACCAATTTTACTTGCAAAAAGTGGGGTTAGCCATGTGTTCGCCTTGTGGAGCAAGTGTTGCCAATTTAGTTATGGCGTACTGGGAGTCCGAATTTGTTTTTAAAAATGATAATGTTTCTAAATTTCTGGATTATTATACCAGATATTTGGATGACATCTTTGTCTTGTTAAAAGGGGACGAAGAGGTGGGTGATGCTTTGTTGGATAGATTTAACAAGTCAACTGAATTTTTACAGTTCACTTCCAACTTTAGTTTGGACTCTGTATCGTACCTGGATATTTTGCTTACTAAGAATAAAGTATTGAATTGCTACACTGCAAAAATATACAGGAAAAAGACTTATTTTAACTCATTTTTACACTTCTCTAGTTGCCATCCTTTTCACCAGAAGAGGTCGGTCATCAAGGGCCAACTAGTTAGGGCCTCACGTATCATCTCTCAAGACGATGATTTCCATGAGGAATGCCAGTTCTTGAAGAAACTGTTTCTTCACTGTGGCTATCCAGAACCTTTGTTGGAAGCACTTATAGAAGAAGTAAATTATAAGAGGGAAAACCTTATATTTAAGCCGATCCTGGTTCCCAGACGGTCAGTTGGTGTTAGTCTGCAAACTTGTGGAACTTCATTGCCACCTTCAAATAGTATAATAGACTCATGCAAGGGACAATCACTGAGTTGTGGGTTTATTACCACGTTCAGTGTTCATAGTAGCCTTTGTGTGAAAATAATAAAGAAAAACTGGGAGTTGTTTAGATGTAGCCAGTCCTTATTTGATAAATTTGGAGATTTCCCAAAGATAGTATTCAAACGTGGTATGAACCTCAAAGATTTATTAGAAAAGCAGTACTCCAAACCCCTCAGAGTAGGAGGAATGACTAAATGTGAGAACTGTAATTTTTGTAAGCATGTTGATACGACCAATTTATTTTCAGTGACTGGTTTCAAATACAAATTACAAGAAAGATTTAACTGTAATTCTAAGGTCATAGTCTATTTAGCTGGATGTACTCATCGTCCTGCATTTTATGTAGGCAAAACTGAGCGTAGGCTTAGAGATAGGATGTATGAACATTTGTACGTGATAAGCCATAACAAGCTTGATAATGCCCTGGCTAAACATATTCACTTAAACACGAACCACAAGTTTAAATTCTTGGCTATCGACAAGGTGAAGTACAATATTAAAGGGGTCCTTTTACTCTTAAACTGGAAGAGTTAGAACTAAAGTGACAAATTAAATTGGATGCAAGTAATGTCCCTGGTTTAAACGAGATGAATTCTATTAGTAGTATTCTTAAACTGAAGAGTTTACAGAGGTAAAAGGCCTTTATTAAGGTCTTGTTATAAGTATAAATAGTTATTATGTTCCTATTTTTATTTTGAAATAAGTGATCAGTATTTTTATTTATGGTTTGTTTAGATTTTGACTTTTAGTGTAATATATTATTCACACATGATTGGTTTTTATGGTTATGTATCTTTAAATAGTTAATGATTTAATTATCCCACGTTTTTGGTTCTAGTGACTATTTAAATGACTTATATTGTGTACTAATGATTTCTGAAGAAGTTTGCTATTTGGCAGACGAAAAGTGCTTAAAAAGTTTATTCATTGTGTGGATTTTATTAAACGGAGTGTGTGGATTCTGCTGTTGTTGGGACTTGTTTTTCATTTTTACCATTTTTTTGTGCCTAGTTGTTTTTACACAGTTTGTATACTAAGTGTACACAATATGTATTCAACAACATTTTTATCACATTTTTTGTGCTTTCTAGTCATGCAGTGATTCTGTTTAAATGCAGGAAATACGTACATTTTTATAAGCAGGCAATTAAAGATAACTTACTGTGAAATAACTACATTATTTACAAATGGAATCAAATGAGGTTATTAGTCATTAGCAAAAAATGCCCCACACATTCATTTCTAGTGTTCTTTTCATAAGTAGACAGAATTATGATGTATCAGCTAAACACAATGCTGTACTTTATACAAATTGTGCTTTTGCACATACTGAAGCATTTAGGGAAATAATCCTTGTCATGTCAGTAAAAACTGGATTTTTCTTACTTTTCTTGATGCATCAGGACTTGTGCCTTCAGCTCATATTCAAGGATGCCTCTTCTTTACAACTGTCCTGTGTCAACCTGACTCCTAAACGCAGTTAGAAAAACACACATTAAAATGCAAATGCACATAATCTGTTCACCAGTGTACAACACCTCCCCTCAGATATATGTAATTTGCCAAAACAGACCTCTATATTTAAGCAATGGGCAGTTGTTCACAGGATCATAGGATCATAAGAAATGCAGGGCTATTGAGTCCTGTGACCATTTCTGCCTTGAGAGCTCCTAACCTCTGGTTGGACCTCTGGTCTTGGAGAGGGTCAGGTCAGTCAAGCTCTATAATTAGTTAATTATGTCAGTCTGTAATAAGTTAATTATGTCAGTCTTCGTTTGCTGTACTGATTGATAAAAGCATAGTAAAAATGCATTGAACTTAAATAATATTTTCAGTCGATGTTTATCAAAAATAATTTCAAATATTTTACATACAATTATGGTGTTATATGAGACATCATATAATGAAACAAAAACATTCATAATATTCAGCATTTGTCTTAGACAGCTGGTATCAAAGTTCCACCATTATTCAGATATTTATATTGTTTAGCAGTAAAATATGCATAATTACCATATTATACAAATATTTTATGCAGTACTCACTTGGAAGCATCATTGAACAGAATTTAGCGTTTAGCAAGTAGATTTAGCTGTACTGCCTTAATGCTGTAACTACTGATAGCATAAAACCACATAGGAAAAGCTGTGTAAAATTCACTGAACTTGCCTGTGCTATAAACTACTGCTCTGACTGATAGTTGTAATTGAGTATAGAGTAACGCAGAAGCTGTGGCGCTACTAATATTAATGAATGCCCTGCCTGAAGGTATAATACTATTTGCATGCTATTATGTTAGCTGTGTTCCATATAGAATCCATGCACTGACTCTATGTACCTTACCAGGTCTTTCCACACCACCTGTCCTTGCCTCAAATGGCTCAGTCTGTGCTGAAAAGAAACTATCATCCTGAAAACTAAAAGAAAATTATTCTGGCACTGTCCCTCACTAAAATTCAGCTTAAAAGCTTGCTTACTCCCAACAGTCAGTAAAATTGTCTGGCTAAACTACAATATCTGTACAAAATTCAGGATAAAAGCTTGTTTACTCCCAACACAGTCAGTAAGTTGTCTGGCTAAACTACAAACTTTGTTTAATACAATATTGAGTAAAACACAGCTCACTTTCAAAAGAATTGAATAAAATTGGCTAAATTGCAGCTCACTTTAAAAAGAACTGAGTAAAATCACTGTAAAGTTGTATTCTTTAAGCCTGCATACTCACAGACCCTGGAAATCCTTGTAGCCTCGTATAACCCTACCCTGCCCCCAAATCTCCCCTCCCCTACCAGTGCTAAATTTAAGCCCAATAAACCACTCCCCTCTCCTACAACCTATCACAGAAAACCCACACCTCCATATATCACCCCTGATAAACCATCCCTTCCTGCCAACAACCCTTTTAATTCTCCACCCACATTCCTTACCAAGTACCACTACTATCAAGATGAGACCAATTATGTTCCTTTCAGTTATATTGCCTCACCATCTATGAAAAACAGCCCTATCTTGGCTTTCACCACCCCATATCTCATACCATCTCTGGTCCCACCTTGAGTGAATCAGACCAACCCCTAACTCACTACAAACCTATCCTCTCCACTTTTAACAACCACCAAATAACTAGACCATGGTCCATCTCCTCAAAACTAGATATTATCATAAAATAATAAGTAAAGAGTTGAAACTAATAATCACTGTACAATTTACTCTGATGAGGGATGGGGACATCCACCCTAACCCTGGACCCACCCTTCCCACAAGCTCCCAGCCCACTACCACCTTCAACATATCGTCAAATTTAAGGTCCCCTAACTCTCTCCTGACCTGTCACCTAAACATGTGAAGTATTAACAAGGTCCATAATATTCACGCCCTTCTAGCCACCTACTCACCCGATGTGCTATGTCTTACAGAAACCTGGCTAAAACTAGGAACTAAACATGATGAGGTTATCCCACCAGGGTACAACATACTTAGACTAGACTGCAACTCCAGGAAAGGTGGAGGAGTAGCAGTTCTGTTTAAAAACACAATAGATGTCACACTAGCCCCACAGCAACCCTCCTTGTTCAATAATGCAGAAGCCCTAGTAAGCAAACTACAGCTTAACAAAAGTAAATCTATATTCATTGCCTGCATTTATATCCCCCAGGCAACAATGCAAATACCCTAGAAGACTTCATCCAATGGCTTTCCAACACATACCCCCATGAAACTATGGTGTTAGGAGACATTAATATTGACTGGAACAATTGTTCCTCTGAATCTACCACCACCAATATAAACCTTCATGGTTATACCCAACTTATATCCTCACCCACCAGAATAAATAAATCCAACTACAAAGGCAGTATCCTGGACTGGATTCTTATCAACAATCACCCAGACCTGTATAACAGTGGTACCCTCCCAGATGACATAAGTGACCACCTACTCACTTACATCATTAAGCATAAAGTAGATAACCACCACAAAGTTCTATATAAATCTATCAGAAACAACAAGAACTTTAACTCCACTGACTTTCAGAATGAACTCAGAGCATGCAATTGGGCCATACTTAACGAACTTCCTCTAGATGATGCTGTAACCTACTTTAATTCTAAGTTCCTCTCCAGTCTAGATTCCCACACTCCTATCCACACCCTCAGAGCCAAAACTAACCCCCCCGGCTCTCTAAAGTAATCAAAATCAAAATCATGGCAAGATTGTAGGATTGAAAAAATAAAGTATGGGACAAATGGTGCACCTCCAAAGACCCACTTGACCATATTAAATTCCGACAACTAAGGAATGATACTAAGAAAGCCTCACTGTTAGACAAAAAAACCTTCTATCAACACCTTCAGCAAAAACACCAGAACAAACCTCAAAAAGTTTGGACAGGCATAAACAAACTGCTCCACCCTGGCTAAGCCTCCACCCCACCCCCACCCCCTCAACTTGTGACCTTAAAACTCCAGTGGAAACTGCTAACATCATTAATAATTTTTTTACCAAAACCATCCAATCACTAGCTAGCAAACAACACCCACCAGCAGCTCATTTCAAAACTCCTCCACAACCACTACCCCACTCCCATTCATCCTCCAGCCTGTATCTACATCCACCATCCAATCTCTAATTAACAAACTAAAGCCCACTACCCTGGCAGCTGATCTCCTCCCACCAGAATATTTACAAAAAGGGGCAGATGCCATTGCATACCCTGCCTTGATCATAATAAACCGCACCTTGACTGAAGCCACTATCCCCTCTCTCTGGAAGGTTTTCCTTGTCATTCCCCCTTCATAAAGGAGGGAATTCATTAGATTGGATTTTGTATAAAAAGGAGTGGTTCACTTTGTCTTGTTGTCTGATGAAAGCACTTACCTGGATTTTTAATAAACCTGGATTGTGTTTTTGAGCTGCTGCTATCTTGTTTACTAGTTTGTTCGTATTTACTACTGGTTACTAGGCTATCAGACAAAATGCCATTTTAAGCATAGCCAAGCTTACCCAAACTTTACTAACATATTAGTAACATGTATCAATACCCCAAGGAATTTTACGGTTAAAATATATGGTTGTACACATTAAGCATTCACACGCTGCCTCTATCTATTAGGGACATAGGCGCCAAACCAAGGGTAAATTTGCATTTTCCCATTTACTGGTCCAAGTTATACTTGAATAGGGTTAGGGATGAACTTTGCTTCACATGGGTAGAAAGATTGTTTCATAGAACATATAATCTTTAAGACACATAACTGCCCCTCCAGTATGTCCTGTTTAGGTCATCAGAATGGGTATTTCTGATGCTAATTGTTTTTCAGATGTGGTACAAATCCATCAGTGTGGGATCATAGAATACCTTCTAGGCTAGGCATAGATTGCCTTGTAGTTGTCTATAGGAAAGTGAGTACAAGGACAGGACTTTGAAATGGTCCACATGGGAATTGCCATTTACTCCCTGTATTCTTCTTGTGATTTACCTGTGTGGTTTCCCAAGCTGTTACAAGTACTTGGTCAGGTACATGACCAGTGGTGCATTGTACTCAATAAATGGACTGATAAAAGCAGAGTACAGTGGAACAATGATCTCCTTGGACCTTGTTCTTATAAGTTGTGCAATACTGAATGTTTTTCTCATCACACAACACATGTGGTATTCAAAGGCCAGGTTACTGCCAACATGCATTCCCAGATCCCTGACCTCTGTTTATACCTGGAGGGCTTTATTATTTCCAGGGGTTGATGTATTTCCATTAGTCCGCAGCTGTGGAGGCAGTTGTTTGTCGGCATCAGTCTCTCTTGAAGGGCATCTATGTCTTTAAGGGATTCAGTACCTATGCCAATTTGAAGTTATCTGCAAACCTGGTCAGCTAGAGGCCTCTGATGTTTACCTTGACTGAAGAGAAGTAGATGCCAAAAGGAGAGGGCCCAGAACTGATTCCTGTAGGACTTCATTACTGAATGGCCTCTTTATGAAGGCTGATTTCCCTCTCCTAACTTCTTGTGTCTTATTAGTGAGCCAGCTGGCCATCCACTGGGTGACATTTTTTTTTTTTTTTTTTTTTTTTTTTGCAGTTTGTTTGCCATGATAGTCCATTGGGCCACAAATGGCCCGTTTTCAATGGAGTCCTGGGGAGAAAAGCACCAGAAGGTTGATTACATAATACAAAGTAGAAATAAATTTAAAGTACACTTTAAAAAAAAACACATTTGTCACACATTGAAAATGTAATTATGCATTAATACAGTAACTAAGAAAAATTATGTTGGAGGAAAGTAGGTATTTACAATGAGTTTCATCAAAGATGGTCATATTTGAACAAACATCTGGATTAATAGAGGGTAGTATTTTTTATAAGGAGTAACAAAAAAATTGCCAGTTTAATTAGTGTTAAAGAAGTAAGACAGGCATTAATGGGTCTTACAGGAGGGTTAGAAGATTAGGAAGAAGGCGTAGTAGTTATTAGGTATGGTGGGAGTATGAGCATATCCATTGTGAGGTTAGATATGAGTGAAGTGGGAGAGACTGTTTGTAGTGTGGATGAACATATGGGTTTATGCCTAGTTTTGTATGTTTATCAACAATGCCCAAATGAGGTATTATGTCAAATACCTTGGCCAGGTTAAGGCAGGCAGTGTGAACTTTTACCCTCATCCATCCATAGCTTTAGTGACCTACTCAAAGAAGTCCACCAAGTTAAGTAGGGATGACCTGCCTTTGACAGAACCAAACTGGTATGCTCCAGTATCTGTAATGTTCCTATGTCATTGTTTATCAGATCCATGATCATTTTTTCTATGGCCTTGCATATGAGATTAGTCAGACTTATGGGTCAGTAGTTCTCCAGGTCTGTGGAAGACCCCACCCCCTTGTGTAGAGGGATAACACCTGCACCCTTTCATTTGCTTGCCACAAAGCCTGCCTGGAGGCTATGGTTACATAGCGATTGTAGCAGGTCTGATAGGCCATGTTTCATGCTATTCAGGAGGAGCCATGATAAAGGACAAATTATTTTTCCAGGGATAAAAATTCAAAGGGGGATATTCCAGGGTGACTCTCTGTCACTGCTGCTCTTTTGTCTTGCCCTTAACCTATTAAGCTGTCTTCTTAACAGAGTATGTCATAGCTATAATTTGGCTCCCAGAAAGGAACAAAGTGTAAATACTTCTCATCTTCTCTTTGTAGATGATTTAAAACTGTATAGCTCATCAGATGAGGAACTGAAATCACAACTGCAAGTAGTCAAAACTTTTTTCAGATGATAGAAGTATGTCATTTGGTCTTGATAAATCTCTAAAAGCAACCTTTAAAGCAGGAAAACTGCAGCACCAAGAAAACATGAGTTTGGGGCAGGAATGTGATATAAAAGAACCTGAGCAAGAAGGAGTGTGTAAATATTTGGGAATTGATGAAGGATCAACAATAAAAATGAACAAATATGAATAAAACCCAGTAAGAAATATTTTAGAAGACTTAAATTAATCCTGAAAACAGCATTGACATCTAGGAACAAAATTCAAGCTATAAACCAAAATGATCTTCCTATCCTAACTTACAGTTTTGGAGTGATTGACTAGCTCCAAAACATGTTGGACAGATTAGATAGGAAAACAAGAAGGATGCTTCATGCTCATCAAATGATTTATAAAAATCAGTGCATACCAAGATTATATATTGTTGTTCTGAAGGAGGTATGGGGCTCCTTGAAACTAATTACATGTATAGATCTGCAATTGTGGGACTGCATACATATCTGCTGACCTCACAAGGTCCAAACATGGCGAAAGTTTTCAAACATGAGGAGAATAAATCTAAGATGCTTAGTCTAGCAGAAGCATATTGGCATCAAGTGAGAATAGAAATCAAATCAGTAGATAAAAATCAGGCAGCAACTGAGTGTGTCAAAAAAACAAAAGAAATAATACAAGATGAAGGATTAGATGAGAAGGCAAGAAATGGAAAAATGCATAAATATGGTTGCAAGTATAGAAAACTCCTGGAACAACTTCATGTTGATCAGGACTGAACACAGGAATGGTTAAGGAGAGGTGAATTCAAGCCAAGAGATGAAAGGTTAATACTGGCAGCACAAGACAGTGGACTACATACACATTGGTTTACAAAGTCCATTGCAGACAAGTGTAGGTTTTATAAAACAGAATTAGAAACAGTTGCACATCTTGTTGCTGGTTGTGCATTACTAATGGCAGAAAGACTGTAAGGCATAATGTGACAAGACTGTTGCACTGGAGATTGTGTAAATATTATAATACTGAAGTAGGTGAAAAACACTGGAAACATGAGCCACAAAGCATCATAGAAAATGATGAAGTCTGCATCACATGGGATCACTCATTACCAACAATTCAAAAGATAGATGCGAGAAAACCACAAATAGTCATCCACAAAAGGAAAACAAAAGTAGCATTGATAAATCGCTACACCCAATGGCTACAGTGTCTTGCGTACAGAGAGACACAAAGTCATAAAATATCAGGATTTGCAGGCAGAAATGAGAGTGATTTGGAAGAAAGACAGGCAGTTCCAGTAGTAGTAGGAGCAACAGGTCTTATAAAAAAGAATCTACAATTGTATTTAAATATGTTACCGATACATGTAACTCCGTACAGATTGCAGAAGGAGTCAGTACTGGGCACATTGCGGGTGCTACAAAGAGCACTTCTGGCTAACAATACTAATTCCATGAACTTTATTCATACTTTGACTTTGGAATGGGGTCCATTCTTGTCATGGTATTAGAAACCCAAAAGACTTGTAGAAATTAAAAAAAGAGAAACAACCTGAGATATTATTAGGGCCCATTGAAGCAGTATTCTTGGACTCAGAGACCACATTGAGGACCTCTTCCCTGGTGGTAGTTGGTGGAGAAATATAGTGGGTTATTTCCTGGGGGGGCGTGACTGGGCTGATAGGGATAAAACTGGAAATAAATGTATTGGTCAGCAGGTTTGCTATGTCCTCTGGCTCCATAGAGGTGGTTCTTTTCTCCATTAGTTTGCCACATTGTTGGGTGTTGCTTTTAAGGGTGTGGACATAACTGAAGAAAGTCTTATGCTGTCCTTAGCTTGTGGGACTATTTTTATCTCAAATTTGGCTTTTGTGAACTTGATTAGTCTCCTGAGTTCCTAGTTCAGCTTGATGAGGGAGTTTTTACCTTTCTGGGTAACACCCATCCTATTTTTCTATGTGCTTTCTCTTTCTTTTGTAATGCAATCTATTTATACTGGGATTCCACCAGGGTTGGCTTGTTTTGGAGGTTGTTATATGTTTACTTTGGGTAAGCACAACAGTCTCTATGCAGCTATTTATGTGATTGTACAGAGCTCCTGTGAAAAATTCCACATAGGCAGCTGTGGTCTTAGGGTTTTTGGGGGCTTGGAATTTTGCTACACTGTTGCTTAGTAGGAGGTAGTTAGCCTTGGAATATTGTTTACATTTTCCGAGGTTAGATGAGTTCCCAGGCTAAATATTTATCTCAAAGGAGGCAGCTTTGTAGTCTAACTAGACCTAGTACTAGGGTAGTACATTGTACCCCCATGTTTAAGAGGACCAGGTCAAGGATATTTTCACCCTGCTGGGTATACAAACTAGCAATTCCAGGGTGAGTATGTTAACAAAGTCCAGGAATCTCTGGGCCTGCATTTTTAAGGTTGTGTATGATTCTCAATTAATACTGCTGTAGTTAATGTTACTCATTAATATGTGTTGGGTTGAATATGAATTAGTGTGCTGTTGCCCCTGTGCAAAATCTGCTGTTTTAATTCAGTTTTTGCTACTTATAACTTAATTACTGTTACAGCAATTTTGTAGCCAAATGGGTGGGCAGTTTGAGAGATGTTGATTACTCTGTGGGACAGGATAACTTTGTGCTGTTTCAGGGAAGCTAGCATTATTGGCTGGAGCCAAAATCTGCTTTTTCTTTGAATTGTTTAAATTCCTTACACAGCTATATTGAACTGAGCTGTGCTTCACATGCACTCAATAGATGCATACACGTTGAAGTTTTATCCCTAGCAAGCCTACCCATAGCCATTAGCAGGCTGTACTAAAGGTACTACCTTTTTACTTAGAATTAAGTTAAGTTACTGTAAGCTATTTCTACCTTAGTAGAGCACCTTTAATAGTTTAATATTCTGTACTCATACGAATTTACCAAGGTAAGGAAGCATTTAATATTTTGCACCCATAAGGATACATTAAAAAGGCATCCAGTAAACCATGTACCATAAATATGACTAATATCCCTTGGACTAGATAGAAGGCTAGTCAACTTGTCTTCCCCCATTTGCCAGTCTCACAGAACTTGGTATACTCAGTGCAGCAACTGCCTGATGCTCATGGACGGTGAACTAGTACTTACCCCATCACAACCTACCTGTGAGAGGTGCAAATATTTAACTAAGATGGAGGCATCAATTTCAGTCTGTTAACACAAAACACCTCTACAGCACATGGAAAATTATATGCTGCTATAGTTGGCAGGATGGCCAAGTGGTCTAAGATGCTTCATTAAAATTGAAATCCTGGAGGCATGGGTTCAAATCCCACTTCTGACAAATAAGTTTATTGAGGGGGTTGGCATAATAGTTAAGGTGTTTACCTTACAAACAGATGATGCAGGGTTTGATTCTCAAATGGGATAATTGGCTAGGCTTAAAATGGCCCAAAAAGACAGTTAGCCTAGTGTGAACCTATGCACTGGAGGCTGTAAAAAAGTCACAGCCTAAGCCTCCAAGGTTTAGCAAAACTAGGTCTCAGCAGAAATAAAAAAAAAAAAAGCACAACACATGCTGCCACATCCAAAACTGAAAGTCACCAGAAACAAACTCACCCCAAACCAAGTATAGCTAAACCTGCTACTAATACAAATGTACTGGTGACTGGTGACATTATAGTAAGACACACAGACTCTGTTTTCTCAAGGCTTGACAAATATAGGGTAATTGTGAGTTGTCTTTCTCGTGTTAAGATCTCCAACATCTCAAGGTTCCCTCAAGATAAACAAGTATAACTATGACATGATGGTGGCCCTTGAGGATATAAATGATCTGGTATGCAGAACCGTAAGGGATATGCAGAGAGACAATTCCCAGCTCTGCATGCATGTTACAAATGCATGAAAGACCGTAATATTGAGCAGAATACTATCTTTGCCATGAATGAGGTTGGGATACAAGAAAAAAGATGACCAATTTCAACAGTTGGCTGAACAATTGGTATCATTTGAGGGGGATCCAGTATGTGTCAGCATGTAATGAACTGCTGCATAGCCTCCTTGCTTTGCCAGTGATGGCATGCACCTCTTATTCCAAGGCTTTTGCATACTGGCTAAAGCCTTTGCTACCCCCATAATGCCTTTTTGGCAGAGTCCAGCTAATGGATCTTTCAACCTAAAAAAAGCATAACAAATAAAGTACTGGACAACATCAATGTGGTGCTGCCTAGCACTATGAGTCTAAATAACAAATTGGATGACCTTGAAGCCCTCCTGCATTTGGAGAACTTTCATGTGTGTATTATTTCTGAAACCTGGTTTAAAAGTGCAGAAGGCCCTCTCTCTATATCAGAGTTTTATACCTGTCATGACTTTAGAGCTGATTAGAAATGTGGTACATTTATTATAGATCACCTTACCTCAAGGCAGATTCCCCAAGACCCACAAACTGAACTTATTTCACAGCAGAGAATCAAGTAGAAATAGCAGACTGCCCTCACTTCTTTGTTATTTGACAAAAATGATAAAAACTCTTAAACTTAGAATCAAAAGCAATTGTAATAAACAGTCCAAAACTTCAGAAGTTAATTTCTCTGCAGTAAAAGTACTGAAGGAAAACTCAGATTGACTTAGTTATTGGAATAACTCAGTTTTTATTAATGATAAGTGTTTTCGCTCACCTACTGGACTTCATCAGATCAACTTTTCAATAAAAAAGTTACATTTATAGATGAGGAACATCTGAAGTTGTGGATGATTTGTTACAGTTGTTTTTAATTCTAAATTCAACACTTTTGTTTTTCATTTTTCTCAAATAACTAGGAACTGATGGTCAAGGATATTTTCATCCCTGGTGGGTATGCATCTGCAAGGCCATGAAATGGGACATAACAAACCTGAAAACTATGATATATTGTAAGACTTGACCCCCAGCAGTTTGCCATTGTTAAGAGGAGATCCTGACTAATGAATCTGGTTAACATTTTTGAGATGGTAACACAAGCCATATTCCGTGGCCATGCTATCTGTGATGTAACCACTCTGGGCCAGTAATCAAGGAGGCTGAATCCTCACCACTGACACTGGAGAGGGAAGTTTACTTGGGAAAAAATGGATACACCCAGTATTTCCAGATGCACCTCTCTGCATTAAGCACAATTTCCCTTAAGAGCCCACAGGGAACACAGTTAGCCTGGGGTCTGGATTTCTTTATATCTGTTTCCCTCCAGGGCCACAGTAAGGCTCCCCACTAGCACAGCTATACGGTTGAGTCCTCAACTGAGTGTCTAAGCCAAGTCCTCCAGTACCCTCTCTGTGAAACCACTGCTTTGTATCCCTGTTCCAAGTAGCACACACACACACACACACACACACACACACACACACACACACACACACACACACACACACACACACACACACATATGGGAAAGACTGACACAGATTTCCCACTGTGATTCTTTCTTTCCAGATTATAAGGTAATTTTCACTGCCACCAGACATTATAAATCCAGCTACCTAAGGCTCCTGCAAAGGCACCCAATTATACTGAGTGAAATTAATATTAATGCAAATGGTAATGTTGACCAAAGAACCAGGCATTGAGAGTGGCTACTGTGTCATCAATAGATATAAGTACTCTCAAAGGTTAAAAATATTCTCTAAAAGGACCAGCCACAATGAAAAGTTTAAATATATTTAATAATAAATAATAAAAGAACATGAAAATACAAAATATCTATTTACAATAAACACCAGAGTTTCAATCATAGGAAACATTAAAAATAACACAGCTGGAAAGATTCACACAGTTGCAGAAAAACAACACTTAACTATTCTTACTATATTTTCCTGACTAATTTAGAGAATTACTATCCCTGGTCAGTCATGCGACATTTGCACTGTGGACCAGTAATCAAGGAGCCTGAATCCTCACCACTGACAATGGAGGGGGATGCTCATTTGGAATACAAATGGATACATAGAGTATTTCTAGATGCAGACCTCTCTGCATCAAGCACAATTTCCCTTAAGAGCACACAGGCAACACACTCAATGCAGGGTCTGGTTTTCTCTGTCTGTCTCTGCCCAGATCCCCAATAAGACTCCACATTGGCAGAGCTGTAGGGTTAGGTCCTCAGCCAAGTGTCAAAGCCAAGTCCTCCAGCACCATCTCTGTGAAACCAGTGCTTTGCGTCTCACACACACACACACACACACACACACACACACACACACACACACACACACACACACACACACACACACACACACACTCACTCAATCACATGCACACACACACACACACACACACACACACACACACACACACACACACACACACACACACACACACACACACACACATACAGATTACCAGCTCTACTAACTTTGCCCACACTATATGGTAGATTCACTGCCACCAGTCAGTTACTACAAGTCTCTTAAAATGGTATCCAATTACTGAGTGAAGCTACTAGTAATACAAATGGTAATTATCACCAAATAAATATATACAAATACTCTCAGAACTTAATTGTTTTTTCTAAAAGGACAAGTCTCAGTGAGAAGTTTAAATATATTTAATAATACATAATAAAAAAACATGACAATACTAAATGTCTATTTACAGTAAACACCAGAGTTTCAACACAGGAAAGATTAAAAATAACACTGATGGAAAGTTTCACACAGTTATAGAAAAACAGTAGTTAGTTAATCTCACTATCTATTCCTGATATACTGTTCCTGGTTGCTGAATAGAGCAAGGCAAGATAATGTGGGTGAGTGGTCCTTGCTGTCAGATCCAAGGCAGAATACATAATGCTCCTGAGACTTCAGTCTTCTCTAATATTAAAACATTATTTTTGTACAGAATTACATCACATACATCTGGTTTTCTGACTTCTGTTTCCTGCACTATCCCCATCACTAAAAGCAGGGTTTAGTACCTATGTTGTACAATACACACTAGGCCGTTAGCTAAGGTTTATTAAAGCATCTGGAAGCCATAAAACAATAAAAACATTCTACTCTTCCTACTGGAGCTACAACCTATTCTCCAGCACAGACATTGCATCTCTGACTCCATTCAAAACTGTAAAGTAATTTAATTTCAACAATATTTTTTTCAAAGTCAGGTGAATTAACCTCTTCTCTTCCAGAATATGCTGTTACAATTTATACATTTAAATAGTTACAATAAGGCATGTACATATATTTTCTGTCCAGCAGGAAATGCTGTTGATACATTTTAACACAAGCAGCTTTACAAATACATTTTCAACACAAGCATCTGTACAAATCAGTTTGATATACAAATGACATATAATTATTTACAAAATTCCAGCAAGCTGTGCTGGCATATGTTACACAGCCATTGCCCTACTTCTTCTGGCATAGTTGGCAGTACCTCCTGTCATCACAGCCATCATAATACAATCCTAATTTTCAGGTCTACATTATTACACTGAAAGTTTAGATTGTCAAACACTGAAATGTCGACAGCTAAACAGAGAAAGCTTAAAACTGCAAACGGCCAGTTCCGCAAATTTTTTCATAGGGAAAAAATTTGCTTGATCGTTATCGGGAATTTGCCCTTTTCCCCAATGTAGAGCAATCTTGGAGTTGATATATTTAGTTAGGGGGTGTGGGTGGTGAAGCCCCTACTTAATTAGGGTTTAAAAGTTTGTTTTAGTGTCTGACGGCCAAGCGAAGTTTTTCACTATGAAAAACTTTGGGGAAGTGGCTGTTCGTGGTTTTAAGCTTTCTCTGTTTAGCTGTCGACATTTGGGTGTTTGACAAGATAAGCGGTCAATTTTATAATATAGACCCTAATTCCCAAACCCATATCGGGCTAAGAAGAGCCTTGGCTCTGACATCCAGGTTCTTTCTTGAGGCACCTCTGTTGTTTTTTACAGTCTTTACTGATAACATCACTACACATTTAGCCTTCACATTCATGATGTAGCATTCTCCTATTATAGTAACCGGTATCTGCTTCTTCTTCTCCATGCCTCATAAAACTGCTTTTTCAAACAAAGGTGGCTTGTCAGTAACAAACTGTTGCTAAATATTTTCAAAGACTGAAGACCCCCCCCCTCCCCAGGTTGCAGTCCATATCAATATATCTGGCCAGCCATCATCTTGGACTTTCTTTGATTTACAAAATTATTTTTCCAATATACATCATGATAACCACATTTTATTGATGTATTATTTCTGACTAGTTGCTATCAGAGCTAGTTGAACTGGAAGTGGATGATAAGGCATTTAGATTATATGTCTTATTTTGCTTAAATGCCTTCTACTAGTGTTTTCCCACAAGGGCAGCTCTTGTGATGTTTCTGTTTTGATGCCATTACAAACACATTGGTGCAAGTTCATTTAAAAGATAATTATAACTAAATGATATACTTTGCAGGGATCCCCAGATATACAAGCATACTGGGTTGAACTCCAAAATTTGTGCAAAGATGGATTGTAACAGCAATGATTTGTTGGATAAAGTATTGTTATTAAGGTCTGAGGGTTTCTAAGAACAACTTGTCACACATAATATTTACAGTTTAAATTGTTTTGCTAATTGCAACACAAGTATAATGCATGTGGGTAGCTGTAGTATTTATAAAGCCTTTTATGTGACAAGGCTGTCAGTAATTTCAGATCTAGAAACTCTGAGCATGTGCATGCTATTGAATGTAGCATAAACCTACTGTTTAAGCATATTTTATAGATTAGTGATAATCTTTTCTGTTTTTTTTTTTTTGCTTTCAAATGTTGTAAGTGCTCATTGCTACAAATGACAAATTACTACAAAATCAGTCAAATCAACTAGAATTACATGAATATCACTGCAGATAATGCTAGTGCCTGTAAAATGCCAAATGCAAATGCATATCTATATTTTGTATTTATTTACACTTTTGTTGACCAGGTTAGTCCTACTAGGCCAATGGCCTCTTTTCAGGGGAGACCCAAGGTGGTATTCATACTATGTAGGGGAACCCTCACCAGCTTGGGAACAATGCTGTTGTTTTTATGCTGGTGACAGAAAGAGCAGAGGGGCATTGACTTGTAGCTTTTCTAGAAGCTACCAATCACTGAAGGACTTGTGACCCCCACTTCTCTGTAGCTATCTTGGGATTAGAGCTACTGTTTTGCTCCTGGTGAGAGAAGGATAGAGACAGGGAGAGACAGCAGAGAGACATTGATTTCTATCCATTTGTGAGAGAGTGGTATGGGTGGGACTTCCCAGACTGATCTGGTTGATATTTGGTGGTACTATCTTTGGTTTAAATTTTGGATCACTGTCCACTATTCTCAATCCATGGGCAATTCAATATGTGTCAACATGGGAGGTGATGATCAACTCACCAGACAGTTTTGCCAGGAATAACCTGTATGTCTATCCTCAGTGTTCTGAACTTTGGCAAAGATATTTCTGTCCCCCATAGTGTGTTTCTGGGAAGCTACAGCTCTTAGACATTCCACCTTGGCAAATTTTATATAAGGTTTACATTAAGGTGAAAATGCTCAATTCTAGGAGTTTAAACAAATATAATTTCCTACTCTTGAGGCCTTCCTGACATGTAAATCCATACATACCATACATATATCTGTAGTTACTAGCTTGATTTCATTGTACTGACAGCTCACCATGCAGGCCAGGGTACCACACACATCACTCATTTCAACCATCTGAGAGTAGTGAGTGTCCCTATTTATCCTCTCACCATTACCTTGCACCAGGTCCCTCACAGCATAGATATGGAGCTCCTGTACATCTTAGGCACACTATAGAAACCCAGCTACTCCATTATTGTGGTCTACAAACCCCACCATTGCCTTCTGATGGCCATTATTAACTACCCTGATAAGCCAAATTTTATACCTGTTAAGCTAAATACACTAATCCTGGCTGACTACCAATCTATTAACTGGAAATCTTATACAATGAATCATATGCTCAGTGTTTCCTCTGGTTTATCACTACCTATTTCCAAGATCAAATAGTCCAAGTTCCTGCCACAAAATAAGCCCCACCCCTACTGTGGTAGAACTCTCAAATAAAGAGATTCTGTAATGAAAGGAAAAAAAGTACTCACTTCATACAAAATACTCCCGATCTCCCACCATATGAAGGTAGGTACTTAGGCAGGCCACACAAGAACTCAGACATGCCATTAGGAAGACAAAGGCAAGATAAAAAGTGGAACTAGCCATCTACTCCTGGGATAACCACAGGCCTTGTTCTAACTATATTAGGATTATTAGAAGTATTACATAAAATTGCACCAAGCTCCCGCTGAATAACGCTATTTATTATGATGCTAAAGATACAGCTTATACCCATGACGACAGATTAAATTCCAGCTGCACCTCTCCCGCTGAACCCTTTGATTGATATTACAACTTTTTGTCTGCACAGCAGTTTCTAAGGTTTTATGTAAGAAAATGTTTTGGGCTGGGAATTCATATATACTAAAATGCTCAGAATGTGAAGACTTACATTACATTTAACGTTAATGGGGCTGGAGTTTTCAGTCTGTTGCCATATGTTTCTTTCCATTTGCATACCACTGTGGCATTGTTCAGATACTTTGGATTACCTATGATTTGTCTTTATGATTAGTGCTAATCAGTGCTCTTGTTAATGTGACTGATCACCTGCAGAACATAAACAACAGTCACATCTCTGATGCTCTATTAGAGGATCTGAAAAAAAAAAAAAAACTGCCTGTCTGAAATACTATTTTCTCACAGAACATTTTAAATCCATTCGGCTTGCCGAGGGTTATCTGTCTGAAAGGGTTCATATCTATTCAAGTGGAAACCTACCCTTTCCCATTCTAGATTTGACTTTACATGTATTTCTTAACATTGTATTTGTTGGTTATCTTTTGTTTTCAGTATTCACTAATGGCCTGATTACTGATTTAGGTATGCAGGTGATGTATTTATTTCCTTTAGGGCCTTTTAATCACGGTTCAGCATATTTTCAGATTGACTTTCACAATATTTGTGTAAAGTTTTAAGTAAGAACATGACCATAAATGACACTAAAAGTAGGATTGTTTTCCCAACACCACATAGTTTAAAGTAACTACTGGCTCTTTCTATTTTAGACCCCTGTTCTTTCTAATCTTCTAAGCTGCATATATTTTAGTTTGATCCATGATTATATTTGTCTTATTATGCTGATTGTGTTCCCAGAAATATGTTTGTAAAATTTAAAGCAACCCCTGACCCTTGATTTCCGACGCTTGGATCAGTACAAGCGAAGGATTATGGAATTGCTTTTGGATTGCAGATGGCTTACTCCGTCACTGCTGTTTTCATAATCTGAATTTGTTTCAGAGCTGTTGGGAAGTCATAGGGAGCTTTATTGTTTATTCAAGTATTTGACCACAGTGAGGTACTGACCATATCTGACCCATTTTGGCCACATTCTGGAAATACAACAGTGAAGAAATAGAACAGATAAGTGCAAAAACAAGTACAAAGAGGTCCAATATACAAAAAGAACTTTCAGGAATAAAGTGCAAGGTAGCAAAGTGAGGGTAAAATATGGGGTCAGCAGTGGAATAATTTAATCAAAACAAAAATAACTGTATAATCTTTCAAAATTAACTCAGCAATACAATATATACACGTTCACAAGATGTGAAGAGTCCATTTGAGAACAGGAGAGAAGTT
This sequence comes from Protopterus annectens, assembly GCF_019279795.1. Taxonomy (NCBI): domain Eukaryota; kingdom Metazoa; phylum Chordata; order Ceratodontiformes; family Protopteridae; genus Protopterus; species Protopterus annectens. Next base: position 1,955,045,693 of record NC_056743.1, on the reverse strand, counting down.
GAAGATAAGTACAGAGAGTTGGCAAAGTAAAGTGTGGAGGCAGATCAACAGTTTGGCAAAAAAAAAATACTTCCAAATGTAGTTTAGCTTTATGCCAGACTGTTAGCTGGAAATTGCCTAATTACTTTGCAGTTGTCTAGACATTAAAACTACCCCTTATTAGTGCTTCCCTGGTCAGTGATATAATGGAACATTTCATTATATTGTTTGCTGAATACTTTTTCAAGGAAAATGATTTGCTGAAACCACTTTTTGTGTTGGCGGAGAATTCCCTTTTCTCCATTGTTGTACATCCCCAGAGTAGGTTTTAAGTTCAGGGAGTGTGAGGGATGTCCTCCACATATAGGAGTTTGCTCCTCTACAAAAAAAAAGTTTGTTTTGAGGTTTATTGAAAGAGATTTTGGCAAAATATTTCCACTGAAATGGGGTTCAGTGCAAGTGGTCTTGATCTGTCCACGTGAGTCTGTGATGTAATTATATGCTGCCTGCACATTGTAATTAATGCAGGACACAGAAAGCATGCTTGTTGGGAGATTTAAAGCTGTTTTTTAACAGTAACACTTTGAAAGCAAATTCTTTAAAATGCACTCTTATTGAAAAAAAAAAATTCCCTCAATCTTTAAACAGGCCTAGAATAATCATACTTGTAGCTAAAACTTTCTCCACTCTTCATCGTTTATTGAAATCTACTTCTTTCAGACTACAACAATAACAATGATCTCATTAACTCTTCCTTTTAAACAGGACTATGTCTAAATCCTTTTCAGGATCACATGTGCAACTCTAATTTAGTATTTTTTCTCATCCTTTTCCTGACACCACTTAGCCCTCTGCAGTTCTCTTGTTGTCATTGTCTGCCCAACCCTCAGATCCATCAGCTGCTCCTGCCAGGATGTCCCTGGTGGTGAGGGCTGTCACAGGGAGTTGACCTTGGGGTGCTCATTATTAAAACTCGGACAGCAAGGGACCCCATTGTGAGGCATGAGACTTGCCACTGAGATCCATCATGTCTGTAGCAGTAAGTCAGCAATCCCTAGCCATATTGCCCCTGCTAGCATGCTGACATAAGTTGCTCAATAGATGGGCAATGAGGAGAGGCCATGAGAGTGGCCTGCCTCCTAGCCATCCCACACACCCAGCCTGGGACTCTGCCTATGTGTGAGCTCTGTCCACCACCATAACCTATTGAGATTTTTGCCCATCATGTCCTGCTCACCAAAATATGTGCATCCATCTTTCCTGCCTGTGATGTCAAATGCCCAAGTCAGTATCAAACCTGGGTCACCTGACCTGAAACATAGTCTGGGCTTTATCCCTTTGTGCCACCAGTGTGCTCACAAGTGCAGGTCAAACCTCTCAACCTCTTAGGGCAAGAAATCTGGACAAAGCACCTAAAATAAAGGGGGGGGGCAAAGACCCAAAATAGGGAAAGATTTTAAATATTGCTCTTACAAAGTTAAAAAGTTACTAGAATAGTTTCATAGGTCCATATGTTCATAGGTATGTACTAGGCCAATGGCCCTGGAGCCTATACAAGCCTAGCCCAAGAAATTCCCTGGCATCATGCTGCCCGAAGTCAGTTCCCAGTGCTCTTGTAAAGCATGGCCACTGAGGTGATACCTGGGGTGACTGCCACCCAAAATTAGTTTCTCGTGCCCCTGGCAAGCAAGGCTACTGAAGTGATCCCCAGGGCGAACTTCCTATTGCCCATCCACTCATCAAGATTTCTCTTGAAATGGGCCAGTGAAGTGTTCTGCTTGACGTGAATAGGGAGTTTGTTCCAGAGTATGGGAAGTCTCTGGGTTATGAACCTGTCCATCCAGTATGTTCTGTTTATTGTGGTAATGAGGTTTAGGTCATTGGAATGTGTGGCGTGGAGGGATTGGGATTTCTTTAGGTGTAGCATATCTAACAGCTCTGGGTCAGACATGGCCTTGTAGGTCAAGCAGAGATCTCCTCTAAGTAGGCGATATTAGATGGGGTATAGCTGGAGTTTTTTTGAGTCTGTCAGTGTAGGGCATATGTCTGAGACCTAAGATCCTCTTAGTTAGCTATTTTGTGGCCTTTCCAGTTGTTGAAGGCATCAAGCGAGGTACATACCAAATGGGGCATTGTATTCTATAAAAGGTCTAATGAGGGATGAGTAAAGAGGGATTATGACCTCTTTCTTTGTGGATGAGAAACCTTTTGTGATAAGATGTGCTAAATGGAAGTACTTTCTGACCACAGTGGTGATGTGGTTATCAAAGGGGAGGTTGCTGTCAACCTATGTCCCCAAGTATTTTATCACACCTTTGGTGTTTAGAGGATTACCATCTATGTGGTAGCTCATGGGCACCAAATTTTTCCCAAAGGGAATGACAATGCACTTTTTGACACTGAACTTGAAGCCATGGTTCTTGCACCAGTCATTGGTCTCAATGAGGCTTTGTTGTAAGATGTCTACAGCCATAGGAGAATCTATAATTGCTTGCAATTTGCAGTCATGTGCAAACTTGTTTGACCAGAGTCCCTTTGTGTTGGCTTGGACTTCAGAGAAGTAGATGCCAAACAGGAGAGGACCCAGGACTGATCCCTGTGGAACGCCATTTGTAACTGGTTGGTAGTCAGATTTAGAGTTCGCTACTTTTACAATTTGGGTTCTGTCACTGAGCCAGTTGGCTACCCATCTTGTGACATAAGGGTTTATGCCTAGTTTAGGAAGTCTATCTATGATTCCTGAGTGATGGATGTTGTCGAAGGTCTTGGCAAGGTCCAGGTAAGCTGTGTGCACTATCTTGCCCTCATCCACAGCTCTGGTGACAGACTCAAAGAAGTATGCATGATCTGCCTTTCACAAACCCAAACTGCATGGGGTCCAGAGTTTGGAGATTCCCTATGTCCCTGTTGATAAGGTCCATGATGATACACTCTATAGCCTTGCATATCCGACTTGTCAGGCTAATGGGACGGTAGTTCCCAGGATCTGTGGTCACTCCCCCTTTGTGGAGTGGGATGACTGTAATAGTGCACCATTCAGCAGGAACAAAGCCTGAGTTGAGGCTGTGATTGAACATGGTACTTAGGTGTGGTGCCAGTTCATTTTGTAGTTCATTTAGGGCACAGCCCGGGATATTGTCAGGTCCCATGGAGGTTGTATTCTTGGCTTTGGACAGTGCATCTTTTACCTGTGTAGTCATGATGATAGGGACCTGGCATTCCTCAGGTATTGCGATTGGCGCTTTGGGGGGCTGAAAGGGGGGTAAAGTTCGCACTGAACCTGTCGGCCAATATGTTGGCAATATCAGTTGTTCTGTATATGTATTGCCATTGTGCTGTAACTCAGAACAGATCTGAGACTTACCATGTAGATTCTTGGCATAACTACAGAATACCTTGTGGTTGTCTTTAGAATATGCAGAAATTTTGTTTTCATAACAGGCTTTGGATGATTTGATAAGGGATCTCAGTTTTTTGCTGAGTCTAACAAGGGAGTTTTTCCAGTCTTGGGATTTCAGTCTTTAATGCAGCAGTTTGTTTTCTTCTGTTGTAGAGTTTGTTAATGGTAGGTGTCCACCACATTGGCTCCCTTTTTTTGGAGGAGAGCGTTTTGGTTCTGTTTGGTATGGCCAGCTCCATGCACATGTGTATGTGCTCATACAGTGCATTGGTGTATGATTCATCAGTCATACACCTATTTTCCATTTGCGTGGTCATCGTAAAGTTTGCCACCTATGTTTTGTGAAGCCCAAAGTTGACTTTGGGGAAGTTTTTTATGGTGGTTTCCTTTACTGGAGGTGTGGGTGGGATGTGGATGTCCATGGTGATAAGCATGTGGTCAGATCTGACCAGGAAGGAATTGATTTTAGGTGTAGAGCAACGGTTGCCCATGTTGGTAATGACCGGGTCAAGGATGTTTCTACCCCTGGTGGGGGTAAGTATGAGTTGGTCTAAGGCATTGGAATTACTGAATTCCAGAAAACATTGAGCTAGTGAGTTGGTACTTGAGTAATTTTAATTCAAATCCACATGTACACGAAAACGGACCAAATAACTCGCAATACACATAAAACATGAACGCCTTCACCACAATACCAAGCGTTTTCGTCTCTTTTAACATAGACTTCATCAGATGACCAGTGTATTCAATACCACCTATTATTTATATAAAATCTAATAATTAAATAATTAGAAAGCCTATTAGAAGTTGACTTTTCATTTAAAACCACCAATGATTTTGCAGCTTGAGAATATTGAATGATAATTTCAACCAACTTTTGTAATAAAAATTTAAAATGTTAAAATAAATAGAACATTAATATTATGCATGTATTTGTCCATTTAAAATATCTTTAAGATCTAATAATTAATTCACATTAAAATGTTCCTAAAACCACATATAAATGTTTAAAAAATGATTAAAATTTAAACAGTGCAGAGTGCATTATAACAGTGGAAGTGTCATGCCATCTAGTGGCAGTTTTTATTATTTACAGATCCTAGTCAATCAAAGCTTAGCAGATCTTAATTTTAATAGTGGAAGAATGGAAATATAATCATTCAAACCAGGGGGGTTTCCAGCTTCCAGAGTTACTTGCCACCATAACTCTCTAAATTCTAATTTTCCTCCCATGGACCCCCCCTCCCCCCCGATGTCATTTTTGATTTGTTCCAATACCATAAAACTAAATTTGGAATCAGGGCATACTTTAGTATGTCTGAAAAGGGCATTAATATCCTTTTCCAGTGATATTTCATAAATATGTTTGTAGATCCTCGGGAGGAAAAGATAGAATTTAGAGAGTTATGGTGGCAAGTAACTCTGGAAGCTGGAAACCCCCCTGGTTTGAATGATTATATTTCCATTCTTCCACTATTAAAATTAAGATCTGCTAAGCTTTGATTGACTAGGATCTGTAAATAATAAAAACTGCCACTAGATGGCATGACTCTTCCACTGTTATAATGCACTCTGCACTGTTTAAATTTTAATAATTTTTTAAACATTTATATGTGGTTTTAGGAACATTTTAATGTGAATTAATTATTAGATCTTAAAGATATTTTAAATGGACAAATACATGCATAATATTAATGTTCTATTTATTTTAACATTTTAAATTTTTATTACAAAAGTTGGTTGAAATTATCATTCAATATTCTCAAGCTGCAAAATCATTGGTGGTTTTAAATGAAAAGTCAACTTCTAATAGGCTTTCTAATTATTTAATTATTAGATTTTATATAAATAATAGGTGGTATTGAATACACTGGTCATCTGATGAAGTCTATGTTAAAAGAGACGAAAACACTTGGTATTGTGGTGAAGGCGTTCATGTTTTAAGTGTATTGCGAGTTATTTGGTCCGTTTTCGTGTACATGTGGATTTGAATTAAACTTTTCAACTGTGGTCTACTCTACGCTCTGTTTTTTTTGCACTTTGGTTGAGTTTATTGGTTTGGTTTGTGCAAACTCTCATTTTTTGGATTACATGAGTAATTTTCCCAATGGAGGGGTAGTTAAAGTCTCCCAGTGTAAGGGTATTGAGTTGTACCCTAATATTTTCCAGCGTGTTTTGGAATGTGGAGTGGGACTCTTGGGACATGGTAGGGGATCTATATCAAGCTACAACCTGGATTGCAGTTTTACCCAGTGTTAGCTGTACCTGAAGTATCTCAGATGCGTTATGTTGGGCTGTTTGTCTGGAGGTGTGCATATCTTATATGAATATGGAGACCCCTCCACCTTTAGTGCTTTGGTCCGGATTAGGGGGCCGAAAGGTGTGGTAATAACTGTAGCCTGGTAAAGCCGGGGTACTCTCCTGAGCCTTGAGCAAGGTCTCGGTCACTGCAGAGATGTCGATGTTCTCCATTTTTAGGAGTGCTTCGAGCGAGTGCATTTTGAGATTTAGGCTTCTAGCATTGAGTAGCATAACCCTCAGGTTTTGTTTGCTTGAGACTGTTACGAAGGTAATTTTGTCTTCAGAACATTGCTTAAAAAAGGCACTATCGGGGCAGGAAGAGCTTTGGCCAGTATCTGGAATTCCAGGGGTGACAGGTGCAGGCCATCTCTGGCCAAGCACTGAGGGTTGTCAATCATGTCATCACAGGCAGACAGATACTGGATACCCTTAGAATGACACCAGAAACTTAACCAATTGTTAAAGTCAATCATTTTCTTTTTGTACTGTGGTATCATTCTGGGTGATGGTAGGATGCTACCCAGATCCAGGGTCATACCTGCCTCGGCTACAAGATTGGAGAGCTCCTCTACGTCTCTTTTCATGTAGTCCAGGGAGGTACGTCCCAGGTCATTTACACCAACATGGACAATGACTGAGTCATATTTGTACTTGTTCTGGAGTGACCTGAGTGAGTGCGTTATGTGGCAGACCCTGGCACCAGGCAGGCAGCTGACCATCACTTTCTCCTTATTTAGTCTGGTGAGGGGGACATCCGTGTGCTTTACTATTGAATCACCAATGACTAATGTATCAGGTAAATTGTTTTGCCTTAGGGGCTTTGGTTATGTTGCACACTGTTTGTGTGCACTATGTGTTACATGATTTGTGCTGGGATGTGGTGGTTGTTTGCGTTTATGCCTTGGAGGTCTCTGCTGTTTGGGAATATTTTTATTGAGAGCCTCCGCAAAGGTAGGTGTGTGTTTTGTGTTACTATATGAGGGCTGAAATGGTGTATGTACTGGTGGGCTATGTGTCAAATGTGGTGTTGTGCAGGTGTTAACCTTCTCCTCCTGACTGGCTTATCCAGTCTTGGCTGGAGAGTGCTTGGCTTCCAGTTTGGCTATATATGTGCATCTCTCACAGGTCATAGTGTTGTGGGATAGGAGGAGGGGGTTGTCTGTGTACATGAAGCAATTGCTACATTGCCTCAGGATGCCCAAGTTTACCATGTTGATAGGAGAAAGCATAGGGAACTGACCTTTAGACATGCCTGTTTAATGCCCTTTATAATTAAGTACTGGAGCTATTACCTTCTTCTCCTTTGTGGAGAGTTTTAGTGCTGGTAGCATTATATATGCTACAGTAAATGCTACAGTTAGTGTTTGAGCAAGTGCTGATCTTAAATTAATTAGTTTTGAGTATAGAAGTGTGAAAGCTAGCAAGATCTAAGGGAAAATTTGAAGGCTTTCTGGCTCCGGTAATAGTTTACCCTAGCTTAACAGCGCTGCACGACATGCAAACCTGCACAAACACGGGTTTTTAAGTCAGAAAGTTAAAAGGGATAGAAAGCAGCCCAAAGCAGCAAATTAGATACAATTTCTGAGCTGGAAACAACTCATCAAGTGCTAGATAGGCTGTTCAGTGCTTGCCACTCCCACTGATAAGCAGAAATACTTTCCTGTACCACAGACGGCCTGGACAACACAGAAACTGAAAATACAGTCCTGGAATCAGCAAATCTGAAATCCAGACTATTCTAGCTAGAGAAAATGGTGGGAAATGAGAAAACAGATAGGATTTTTTTTCTTTTTTTGAGAAAACAGGAAAACAAATAAAACAGTAGTAAATACACTTTTAAAGCACAGAAAGGCTAGCACACTTGAGTGTGTAGCCTACAACAGTAAATAACTTTAAAAAATGACTAAAAGTGCAGTAAACAATTTAAAATGCAAAAATACAGTAACAGTGAATGCAGTAAGCTGAAAACAGCTATTTTAAAGTGCGGAAAGCATAATATAGGCAAAAAAAGCAAATGGAGGTACTTGTGATCAATCAAAGTCTCTTTTTCCTTTCTGCTGCTGTAGTAGTTTGCAGGACACCCAGACAGGATCTGCAGAGCTAAAACTAGAGCAAGCTCATGCAAACACCGTTTTTTTAAGTCAGAAAGTTAAAAGCGATAGAAAGCAGCCCAAAACGGCCAATTAGATAACATTTTTGACCTGGAAACCACTCCTTAAACGCTAGATAGGCTGTTCAGTGCTTGCCACTCCCACTGATAAGCAGAAAGACTTCCTTCTACCACAGAAGGCCTGGACAACTCAGAAACTCAAAATACAGTCTTGGAATCAGCAAATCTGAAATATGGAATATTCTAGCTAGAGAAAATGCCAGGAAACGATCAAACAGATAGTGTTTTTTTTTTTTTTTTTTTTTTTTTTTTTTGAGAAAACAGTTAGGGAAACAAATAAAACAGTAGTAAATACACTTTTAAAGCACAAAAAGGATATCCCACTTGAGTGTGTAGCCTGCAACAGTAAATAACTTAAAAATGACTAAAAGTGCAGTAAATAATTTAAAATGCAAAAATACAGTAACAGTGAATGCATTAAGCTCAAAATGGCTATTTTAAAGTGCGGAAAGCAAAATATAGGCAAAAAAAGCAAACGGAATAGGATTTGTGTTGACATGCATTTTTGAAAGATATCAAGTCTGAAACTCCAATGTATGTCATTATTTAGTGACTTCACTACTCTGTAATTTGCCAGAAAAACAGAAATTGTATTTGGAACAAACCAAAAATATAAAGCAAAAATCCGGACTTCTGTGAAAATCTGGACAGTTGAGAGGTATGCTGCAGGTTATGTGAGTATTTGTAATTTAGTTATTTTTGTGTATTTATATACATAGTATTTATTAAGTTTAAAAGACTGATCCAGTGTTTTTCATAGGTTCATAGGTAGGTGCTAGACTATTGGCCCTAGGGCCTATATAAGCCGAGCCAAAAAGGTACCCTGGCTCTCTCCACCCAAGAAAATTATTTACCTGTGCCCCTGTTGAGCAGAGCCACATAAGTGATCCCCAGGGTGAATTTCCTATTTCTCATCCAATCATCAAGATTTTTCTTGAAGAGTGCTAATGAGGAGCTTTGTTTGATACAGATAGGTAGTTTGTTCCAGAGTATGGGAAGACTCTGGGACAGGAATCTATCCCTTCAGCATGTTCTGTTTATTGTGGTAACAAGGTTTAGGTCCCTAGAGAAAGCACGATCCATGCACTTGTGTAAGTGCCTATAAAGTGCATTTGTGTAGGATTCAGCAGTCGTACCTCTATTGTCAGTCTGCATGGGTGTCATGACATTTGCCACTTCTGTCTTAAGAAGCATGAAGTTGGCTTTGGAAATTTTTTTTAAAGTGGTTTCCGTAATGGCAGGTGGGGGTGGGATGTGGATGTCTAGGGTGATTAGCTTGTGGTCGGATCTGACCAATGAAAAAATAACCTCTGGTGTGGAACATTGGTCACCCATGTTGGTAATGACCAGGTCTAGGATATTTCTACCCCTTGTGGGGGTGTGGATAAGTTGATCCAAGGCGTTGGAATTTATGAATTCCAGAAAACGTTGAGCAAAAGAGTCGGTACATGAGTAGTTTTCCCAGTTAATGGTGGGGTAGTTGAAATCTCCCATTATTAGGTTATTAGGTTGTACCCTAATATTTTCCAGTGTATCAAGAAATGAGGAGTGGGAATCCTGGAGCATGGTGGGGGATCTGTAGCAAGCTACAATTTGGATTGTTGTCTTGCCCAGAGTTAGTTGTACTTGAATAATCTCAGATGCACTATGATGAGCAACTAATCTGGAGGTGTGGATATCCTTAATGAATATGGACACACCTCCACCTTTAGTGTTTCAGTCCAGGTTATGTGGCCAAAAGGTGTGGTATGAATTATAGCCTTGTAATGCAGGGTTGCTCTCTGGAGCCTTGAAGCAGGTCTCTGTCACTGCACAGATTTCAGTGTTCTCCAATTTAAGGAGTGCCTCGAGTGAATGCATTTTGAGGTTTAGACTTCTAGCATTGAGTAGCATTACCCTCAGATTTTTCTTGCTTGTACCTGCTATGGTGGAGAATTTGTTATTTGAGCCTTGCCTAAAAAAAGGCACTATAGGGGTGGCAAGAGCCTTAGCCAGTATCCGGAATCCCAAGGGCGACAGGTGCAGGCCATCTCTGGCAAAGCATCATGGTCTGTTGATCATGTCATCCCAGGCAGACAGATACTGGATCCCTTTAGAATGACTCCAGAAGCTTAGCCAATTGTTGAAGTCAATCATTTTGTCCTTGTACTGTGGTATCATTCTAGGTGATGGTAGGATGCTACTATTAAGAAGGGGGTGGATTCCCACATGAGAGTGGTTACCCCCTGCTGCCAAGTGTTTTCACATTCATTAAAAAGTAATTTCAGTTTGTTAACATTTTAATAAACAATTGTCAGTTTAGTGTAGTAGACATGCTCTTATTTCTGTTGTTTTCTGTACTTTCAAAATCATCCTCGCTTCAAAACCCAGTGTTACGAAGTATATGTTTGTCCTCATTATATTGGAATTTATATATGATGGCTCTGTAATTTGTTTCAGCAGTTGTTTGCTCTGCTGTTTGTTTTGCCTTTCATCATAGCTGAAACAAATCTACTGGGACATTAGTGGATTAACAAATGAATAAACGGTGCAGTGGTGCAGCGGTTGCTTTGTTGCCTCCTAGCAAGAGGTTCTCCAGTTCATTTCTCAGCCGGGGTGCCTTCTGTGAGGAGTCTGGATGTCCTCCCTGCATTTGTGTGGATTTCCTCTGTGTGCTCCAGTTTCCTCCCAAGTTATAAAGACATGTGTCTGGAGTGCTTCTCCCTGGAGTTCCGCTGAAAATTGAATTAATTTCAAGTTGGACTTTCCCAGTAAACAAATGTTAAATAAATTAAATATATTGAATACTATCCTAACTGTAACCCCTCCCACAGTTATGACCTACCTACATATGTGATAAAGTGTTAAGTTTATGTGTAGTTCACAAACTGATACACAAATGAAAATTAGACAATAAGCATTGGAAACCCTCATATCCTCACCCCACAAACCTAAGGATTTACTCCCTTGTGTTCCATTTCCACAGCTGCCATACTTAAAGTGCAAGTTTCTCAATCCATCATTCAGCTATTAATTTTTCCCACTGTATCGTGCACACTAAATCTTCTGAGATCCCCTTCTCTGTTCATTCTGCAGCTATTATTGGGAATCTTTCTCCTAAGTCATGGAATTCCCTCTCCCTACCCCATAAATTAGGAACTTCATAGGGAATTTGTATGAGGAACTTAAACCCTTATTTTCTAAACTTCTCTTCCTTCCTCTAGTCATACAGTCCTGCATAGTAGTGATCCACTCTGACTCCGTATAGTACATTTAAGTGGGTCTATATCAGATAATCGAACTTTTAAAAGTTTGAACACCATATGGACGAGACCATATGTTTGAACTCTTAAAAGTTTGAAAATCAAATAAAGAAAACAGAAAAAAACTACCTGAAATCTTAAGCAGGGGGGCAAGCCCCCATCCCACCCCCCTTAACTATACCAACTCCGAGACTGCACTACAGTGCAGACAATGGAAAACTACTATTGCAGCACTGTACGAGGATCTCCAGTGAAACGTTCAAACTTTTAAAAGTAAGATCATATGGTGTCAACCATATGATGTTCAAACTTTTAAAAGTTTGACAACGTGATAGGAACCCCATTTAAGCATTTGTTTTAATGTTTCCATCTGTTCATGATTCATCTTATGTTCTTGCATCTGCCTCCTTATATTCCTCAACCTGCCCCAGATGTCATTTCTGAAATCCCCAAAACAGGTACTAAATTCTTACTACTGTAATTTTTAAATGGTGACCTATTTATCTTAATTTAATTAATTATTTTTTTATGTATTTGTCTGCTAATTTATTTAAGCTTTGTCCAAATGTCCTAAATTTATTGACATTTGTTTACCGGGAAAGTCTGACTGGGTAGGAGCCCAATTTCAATGGAGGCCCAGAGAGAAAAGCTCCATAGTGTTACAAAACATTTTAGAATCATAATTACACAGTCATTAAAATAATAATAAAAAAAATACAGTGAAATAATTATACCAAATTGATTGAGTAGATACAAGTTATATGACAATGATTTAACAGTTAGAGAAATTTTATCCAGATTACAGAGAAGTTAAAGGTAAGTTAGTATCATGCAAACAAGAAGTGCAAGACGAAGTAAGAGAAAAGCAGAGGCTTATGGGATATTTAAAGAGAAAGCCAGGGGAGCGAAACTGATAGGTGTAAGGAAATGAGCGAAGAAGGGAGAGTAAAGAGATGTAAAGTATGAATAGGTATTAGTCCACATTTTAGGATATAGGTTATGCTGATGTTGAGCAAGTTCAGAGCCATCTTTTGGCTAGAAAGTCTTTCCAAATGATTTTGAACGTTGGAAGGGAGGGTATTGACATGTTGGATGGAGATAAGGAGTGTCAGGCTGTAGGAACTTGGTGCAAACACAGACAATGTCCAGCAGATTCGATAGGTTTGTGAACAGACGGGTGTTTTTGGTCATTGGATCATAATGACCGACTAGGAAAATAATTCTGTAGAATGCTATTTAGTGCAGGACAAGCAGATGGAGTCTGTATAACTTTATAGGTACTAAGAAGTTGTGCATATGCAGATTGATGTTTATTTATATTATCAGCTTTCATTAACTAGCTAGGTGAGGTAGGCCTGAGACTGTTTTAACCCATGACCCTAACATTGTCAGTAGGAATTGCATATGTTTTGCAATGTTTATATGCCTTATGTTATAACTGTATATTACTCATTTTAGGTAATATTGTTGCCACATTCTTGTTTTTGTACTTTTTAGTCATCACTCTGCATTTGAACTCCCTTTATTGTTTTACTTAAACCAATTTCACTCAGTATTTTGGCAGCTAACACTTACTACTTTATTCCACCAAGTTTTAATTATAGGTTTATTATCCATTGTCTGCACTATTAATAGTTTAATCCATTTTTTTTTCATTTAATATATATGGATTGCCACACTAATGTGTATTCTAAGGTTGTGTTTACGTAGTTCTGTTTGTGCTAATTTTTGCAACACTGCCTCACACTGTGACTGGAAATGACCAGTTTGGGCAGTTCAACTAACTGGTAAACAAAAAACAACAAATATATAACAACATTAAAGGTAAATGTTCAAGCTGCTGAGCCTTTGATACAACCAGCACTCTCGGACCATTTCAGTATTGTACACCGTATCTGGACCATTCCTGACTTCTCATGTTGTATGCTGCAGCCTGTAGCTAGTAATACACTCCTTACATAGCACACTGAATGGTCTGTTATAATGCTACTTTCCTTCCATAATGACCTACTACAGTTCTACAGACCTTACTGCAAGACTAGTTCCAGTCCTTTGTACAGGAACCCAGGACCAGTTCTATAGCTGTATGCCATCTTTCAGGGTGGACATATGTGGCACTTCATAGTACTGCAGGGACAGCTGCTACTGCAAACTGTACTACTTCTTCTTTTGGCTTTTCTCAGTTAGGGGTCGCCACAGTGGATCACCTGTCCGTTCATGATTGGCAGTGGAGTTTTAAGGTGTCGAGTTGCCAGCCCGGCACCCAACCTTCTACAGAAGGCACACACATGCACACACTCACACCTAGGGCCAATTTAGAGTGTCTAATCCACCTACAGCATGTCTTTGTGATGTTGGAGGAAACTGGAGCATCTGGAGGAAAGCCACGCGGCCACAGGGAGGACATGCAGACTCCGCACAGAAGGCACCCCAGCCGAGGATCGAACTGGAGAATCTCTTACTGTGAGGCAACAACGCTAACCGCTGCACCACCGTGACCGCCCATGCAAACTGTACTTTTCAGTAATGCACAGCAAGCACCAATGTCTGCAACATTACTTCATAACCTAGGGTCACTCTGTCTGTCAACATCAGTTAACCAAGTACATTTGTAATTACAATATAGCTACTTCCTTCCACTTATAATCTGTCCTACTTTTCTGCATAGCCAGTTTAATGTTTCTACTGTTTGCCATCCCAAGGTAATTTTAATTGTTTAATACCATTATTTTAACAGTTATAACCAATGCTAGGTACTGCTTTGCATAGCAGTAACACTGTTTTTCCTGACAAAAAAAAACTGACGATGTATCAAAAAGTGAACATTGCAAATATAAATACATGCTTCCAATGAGAAATTGCCATAAACTGGAATGTCCAGAATGCCCCCATTCACAGTACTGGTTTTGCATATACTTTTGGTTCTGAACCGAAACCCACAGTTGAATGTTACCCTTGTCATATCCATCCATCCTCACCCCCTTTTCCCACTTTTGCACATACCCTTGTGATGCGACAGTGTTTTGTTAATTTTGGATAAGGAAGCAATGCATTTGGAGTATTACTAAATCAGGTACATTTAAGAATGGGACCATGGTGCATATTGAATGGCACGATTGTGATGTGTTTTTTTAGTTCCTTACTAGTCTGAGACTAATTTTGAATTCAGAATGTATCCTGTAGATGCACTGGTTAAGCAGATCAGAAACCAACAGTTCTATTCTCATTTCTTGCCTTTGAGTGAAAAAGAATCTTTAAAATACATTCATCAAAAATCTTTATAAACTGCAGGAATTATATCACAGAATGCCATTTTGCTGGAAAATAATCAAATAAGCATTAACTGTGGCTGAACTGTCAAAGATCTCAAATGAGTCAAAGAAGTTTTATGAATCTGAAAAATCGGATAAACACTGCATTAAAATTAAATGAAATGTTCCTTTAGAAAAGAAATAAGCTATTTTATGTGAAATCAAAATTTAAAAATATTAAGTTCTGTGCTTTACAGAAGCAGTAATATAGCTCCATGCCATGTTAAATACACACATCATCAATCCAAGGCACCAACAGTCACTGCCTAAAAACAGCTTTGGCCTGCTACCTGGCTTTATTGTAGCTTGTGCACATCTTTTTAAACTGTGAATCATGTATAACTTTTGTTTCCCTTACTCTGCTGGGTTGATGCCTTAGAGATGTCTCACCTGTATGCCACTTGACAGCTCTTTTTCCTGTATTTGTGTCCCTTGCTATATTGCTACATTTTTATTACACTGTAATAAGCTGACGTGAGGTCAGACTGCCTGCTGGCAGAAGAGCTCACAGATCTAATTGGACTGGTTTCACTACCACAGCAATTTGGGCCATCCTTGTGCTGGGAAAGGAACATGTGTAGGGAGTGAATAATGCTGCATTTCCATCACTTCTAGACAGCTTTCATGTAAACACTGGAGCTGTCAGATCACTTTAGTGCAGAGAAGAGATTTAAGTGCTGATTGAAGAGCAATGAAGCATGGAACAGGGGGTAAGGAATTTTGTTTCTGCTGCAAAGAACTTGTTTTTTGACTGTGTATTGTCTGCTTGCCTTATACTGGGAGCTGTTTGTAGCCCTGCTTTTTAACACACTATAAGCATTCTTGGGTTTTGTACCCTGGCTTTTCTGAGTTAGAATAAAGTAAAACTATAGTCCAGGCACTCTCTCCAATGATGAGCATATTTTTAAATTTTGTCAAACTCCTCAAACCAACATTGAGTTTACTGTCTCAGAGTTGTACTGTTTGTGATGTCCCCACTCTGGGCCAGTAATCAAGAAGCCTGAATCATTACCACTGGCACTGGAGAGGGACATTCATTTGGAAAAAAATGATACACTCAGTATTTCCAATGCAGCTCTCTGCATCAAGCACAATTTCCCTTAAGAGCACACAGGGAACACACTCAGACCTAGGTCTGGATTTCTCCATTTGTCACTCTCCAGGTCCTCAGTAAGACTCCCCACTGGCATAGACAGTTAGAGTTGAGACTTCAGCCGAGTGTCCAAGACAAGTTCTCCAGCACCCTCTCTGTGAAACCAGTGCTTCACGTCCCTGCTCAAAACAGCTGACACACACACTCTTTGAGATTTGATTTTCACACACGCACATTAACACACACGCACATTAAAACACACACACACACACACTCACACACACTCACGCTCATGCACTCACACACACACACACACACACACACACACACACACACACACACACACACACACACACACACACACACACACACACGCACACACACATACACAAAGAAAATCAGGATGAAGCTGGCTATATGATCCATGCCTGACACAGCTCCAAGCCAGATATTATCAATCACTTTAATAGCACGTCTGTCTGTATGTATGTATGTATGCATGTATGTA
>NC_056743.1:1954934689-1955022189 GCF_019279795.1 Protopterus annectens | reverse complement strand
CATATTTAGCTTGGAAGATTGTATGCAGGGGAGTGTGAAACAACTAAGTAGTATAAAGCTTTACTGAATTCACTGACGTTCACATTTAAAAGGCCATGTACATTAGTAAAATATTAGAACTCTGTTCTCAGTTTGTTTCATGCACAAAAAGTTGCTGTACAGGATGTTATTATAAGAGCAGTGGCTGGGTGTCTACATTTCATTTTGTATGAGAAAGCACCTTTTTAAGCGATTGCTGTAATGAAACAATGTGTCGGTAAGGAAGGAAGGAAGGCTACAAAGTAGCCTACCTACCAACAAGAGACTAACTAGATCTTGGCAGTAGTTGAACATCACAAACATCACGTTTTGCATTTTTTATCTTTTATTTTAAATTAAACTCTAGATAAGTCACTTAGTGTGATTTATGACAGGTAGGATGTCAGTGAAACAGGCGAACATAGATGAGAATCATGCAGGAGGTGAGGTTGTGGCAGCTTCCGTGAGTTATTTTTAGCCACACGCAGCAGTAAAGTATTGTATTAATGACAAAAAAAGGCAGACAGAAAGAACAATGATACCCAAAAAAAAAAAAAAAAAAAATATATATATATATATATATATATATATATATATATATATAAAAGATGGTATGTTTCATCTTGTACCTTGGTATGATGATGTTCTACGTTAAAAAGTACCTCACCAAGAGGATCAAAGGGCTCAAACAGATGCCATATGCTGCCCAGTTAAAGAAACTCCAGTTCTACTCAGTGGCATACCGCCTGCTCAGAGGCGATCTGTGCCTGACGTATAAAGCCATGTCCAACCTGGAATTAATGGACATGCTGCACCTCAGAAAATCCAAATCCCATCGAGCTACGCTCGAGACTTGAACCTCAGCACTGAAATAAATAGGACATGCTGGAGGGACAGATTCATAACCCAGAGGCTCCCTTCACTCTGGAATAAAATCCCAGTCCAGGTTAGGCAGAGTCCCACATTGACTCTCTTCAAGAGGAATCTTGATGAGTGGATGGGAGATCGTAGGTTTACCCCGGGTATCACTTCTGTGTCACTGTTAGACAGAGGCACAGTATACTAACCTCGAAAAAGGGCATAGCAAAATAAATTTAAAATGGGTGGCGAAAGCCAAACACATTCTGGCTAGGCTTATAAATGCCCTAGGGTAGATAGCCTAGTATGAACCTATGAACCTATGAAAGCGCTTAGCATACAACTTTTCTCAAGTTGCGTAGTTTGTGATGCTGGAGCATATTGGATTCTTGCTGGCTAGACACTTTTTTCGTTATTTGGTCTAAGTTTCAGACTTCATATCCTTCAGAAAATGCATGGCAACAAAAGACCTTTTATTCTAGTAACTTTCTAAATTTATGAGAGCGGTATATTTAAAACTTACCTTTATTTTGGGGGTTTTATCCAGATTTTTTTATGCTAAGAGGTTGAGACGTATGTTATGTAGGGCTTCATCCAGCACCCCTTTGACTTTTATAAAACAACTCTACAGCTACACTACAGTGGAAGAAATAGAAAAACACTGGATGTGTACACAATCTGCTAAAACAGAACGCAGTATTGCTTATAAATCTGTAAGGAAACTAATACCAGTGATCAAAAACATCATAAACTTTACTTATTATCAGAGTGATAACTGGTAAAATAAACTGGAGAATATTATTAGATCATCTTCAGTTCAATCACTTTTTTAGACCACTTGTATTTAGGTAAAATGATAGACCACTCGAATGGATCCCATATATAAACATGTGTATATAGATATATATCTGTGTGTGTGTGTGTGTGTGTGTGTGTGTGTGTGTGTGTGTGTGTGTGTGTGTGTGTGTGTGTGTGTGTGTGTGTGTGTATATATGTATATATATATATATATATATATATATATATATATATATATATATATATATATATATGGGTCTACTTTAGTAGACTGAAATTCTAGTTAATCAAATCTTACTTAACAGAGATGACAACACCGAAACCTTTTTTCAACAAACGTTAACATCACAGGAATTTTAATCTGGGAAAGGAGGTAGTTGGACAACATTATAAAACAAACCCAACCAAGTGGGGGCTGCACCCACCACACCCTTCTACCTAAATATACCAATTCCAACCACACTATGGTGGGGAAAAAGGGCACATTTTCCAATGTTGGCCAACTGGATCCTTTCCCGGATTAAAATTCCGGTGATGTGAACATACATTGAAATAAGGTTTTGGTGTTGCCATCTTGGTTAAGTAAGATTCAACAAAATGGAGTTTCAGTCTACTGAAGTTGACCAGTATCTATCTATCTATCTATATATACATTTACGTTTTTGGGGAGACTGTAGAACCATAGTATCCAGTATCTAGAAAAAAACTCATACAGTATTTAATGCAAAACTCAACTGAATTAAGGGAAATTTCTACCTGCCTGAAATGTTCTTTGTGTGTTAGATGTTTTTATTTATATGATCAAATTGACGATGATAGGATTATATCTAGGCCCTTATAAAAAATTTGTTTGGAAAGTGAAATATTTGTAAGAGGTTGTATACTTCAGTGGCTTCTTTGACACATCCATAGATGATATGGGTTCATGTAAAGAAAAGATCACAGGTCATTTCATTATAGGTTCATAGGTTGGTACTAGGCTATCAGCCCTAGGGCCTATGCAAGCCTAGCCATAACAATTCCCTGGCTGTTTCTTCCCACAATATTAACTTCCCTGGATCCCTGTCTAGCAGGGTGACTGACGTGATCCCTGGGGTGAATTTCCTATCTCCCATCCAATCGTTACGGCTCCTTTTGAAGAGGGCCAAAGAGGCACTCTGCTTGACATGTATGGGCAGTCTATTCCAGAGTCTGGGGAGTCTCTGGGTCAGGAACCTATCCCTTCAGCATGTTTTGTTCATTGTCATGACAAGGTTTAGATCCCTGGAGCATGTGACACTGTGGGATTGGGATTTATTTAAGTGTAGCTTGTCCAACAGCTCTGGGTTTGACATGGCCATGTATGTTAAGCAGAGGTCACCTCTGCGTAGATGATATGTGACAGAGTATAGCTGGAATTTTTTTAGACTGTCAGCACAGGGCATCTGCTTTAGGCCTGTGATTCTTTTAGGGAGGTATTTCTGCAGCCTTTCCAGTTGTTGCAGATGTTTTGAAAGGTACATACCAAATGGGGCATTGTATTCTATAATGGGTCTAAAGAGGGATGAGTACAGTGGGACAATAACCTCCATTTTTCTGGATGAAAAGCCCTTAGTGATGAGATGTGCCACACAGAAGGATTTCCTGTCTGTTGTGGCGATGTGGTTATCGAAGGTGAGACCACTGTCCACCTGTGTCCCTAAGTCTCTTATGACACTTTCGGTGTTTAGTGTACTGCCACCTATGTGGTAATTCACGGATACATGTTTTTTCCCAAAGGGGATAACTATACATTTCTTGGCATTGAGCTTGAGGCCATGGCTCTGGCACCAAGCATCTGTTTCTGTAAAGCCCTTTTGCAGAATATCCACATCATTTGGGGATTCAATAATAGCTCCCAGTTTGCAGTCATCTGTGAAGTTTGTTAGCCAGAGTCCCTTAGTGTTGGTCTGTACTTCAGAGAAGTAGATGTCAAACAAAAGCGGTCCCAGGACTGAAACCTGAGGTACTCCACTTGTCACTTGTCTGGAGCTGGATTTGGAGTCAGCTAGTTTTACAGTGTGGATTCTGTCAGTAAGCCATTTGGCAACTCATCAAGTGACATAGGGATTAATGCCCAGCTTGGTAAGTATATCTGTGATTCCAGATTGGGAGATGGTGTCGAAGGCGTTGGCGAGGTCCAGATAGGCTGTGTGGACCACCTTACCCTCGTCGACAGCTCTGGAGACTGATTCAAATAAGTCAGTCAGGTTCAAGAGACAAGATTGGCCCTTCACAAACCAAAACTGGGTGGGGTCCAGTGTTTGAAGATTGCCAATGTCTTTGTTTATAAGTTTCATGATAATACGTTCCATGGTCTTGCAGATCAGGCTTGTCAGACTGATGGGGCGGTAGTTCACAGGATCCAAGGTGGATACCCCCTTGTGGAGTGGGATAACTGTAGCTGTGTGCCACTCAGTGGGCACGAAGTCTGAGGTGAGGCTATGATTAAACATGACACTTAGGTGAAGTGCCAGTTCATTTTGTAGTTCATGTAGTACACAGCCCAGGATGTCGTCTGGTCCCATGGATGCCATATTCTTAGCTTTGGTGAGTGGGGTTTTTACCTGTGTGGCTGTTATTACCAAAATTTGGCAATCTTTTGATATTGAGATGAGCCCTTTAGGGGTGAGGGGGGTGAAGTTGGCACTGAATCTATCTGCCAGGATATCGGCAATATCCTTGGGATCAGTATATCTAGTGCCAATCTGTTGTAGCTCAGAGCAGATCTGAGCATTGCCATTTAGATTCTTGACATAGCTATAGAATGCCTTGTGGTTGTCTTTGGAATCTTGTGGCAATTTTATTTTCATAACTAGCTTTGGAGGATTTTATGAGGGATCTCAGCTTCTTACTGAGGTTGGTAAGGGAGTTTTTTGCATCCTGGGATTTTCCTCTTTTCTGCAACAGTTTCTTCCTTTTGTTGTAAAGTTTTTTTTATGGCAGGGGACCACCAGATTGGCTTTCTTTTTTTGGAGGAGAGCATCTTGGTTCTATTGGGGATGGCACGATTCATGCACGAGTGGATGTGCTCATACAGTGCCTTAGTGTAGGACTCAGCAGTTGAACTTTCAGTTCCTGTCTGCATGGGTGTCATGAAGTTTGTCACTTCTGACTTGAGTAGCATGAAGTTGGCTTTGGAGAAGTTTTTTACAGAGGTTTCCTTACTGGGGGTGGGGGTGGGATGTGGATGTCAAGGGTGATTAGCTTATGGTCAGACCTGAACAACAAGGGGGTTACTACAGGTGTGGAGCATCATTTTCCCATGTTGGTAATGACCAGGTCTAGGATATTGAAGCCCCTGGTGGGACTATGGATTAGTTGATCCAGGGCACTGGAATTTATGAATTCCAAGAACCACTGGGCAAAGGTGCTGGTACCCAAGTAGTTTTCCCAGTTAATGGCAGGGTAGTTGAAATCACCCAGTATTAGGGTGTTTGGTTGTATCTTAATATTTTCCAGTATGTTTAAAAAGATGTAGTGAGAATCTTGGGGTATGGTGGGGGATCTGTAGCATGCTACAATTTGGATTGCAATCGTACCTATTTTATTTATTTTACATTTGTTAACCAGGGGTGTCTGACTGAGCCGAAAAGGCTCTTTTTCAGCAGAGGCCTGGGGGGAAAAGCTCCACATAGAAAAATTACAGATACATTTAGTTAATTAGACATGATCAATATACACACAAATTACAAAAGACATGTTTTTACAGTGGAATGCAGCACATCAACAGTTACAGTGGAGAGAACAAACAAATAAATATTAATTTTAAAATAAAGGTAATTAATAGATTTGTGGTGTACAGCTGAAATTTGGAACATAGGCAGAATACATACATAGTACACAGGTACAGTTGCACATGTAGAATTTCACATGCATTGTGTTGGGCAACTAGCCTGGTGGTGTCAATATCCTTGGAGAATATGGACACTCCTCCATCTTTAGTGTTTCGGTCCTAGTTTGGTCACCGAAAAGTGTGGTAAGAATTGTAGCCTGGTATTGCAGAGGTGCTCTCTGGAGCCTTGAACCAGGTCTCAGTTACTGCACAGATATCGATGTTCTCCATTTTTAGGAGTGCCTCGAGAAAGTGCATTTTGAGGTTTAGACTTCTAGCATTGAGTAGCATTACCTTCAGATTTTGCATGTTTGTACCTGTTTCGGTGGAGGTTTTGTCCTTTGAATTTTGCCTAAAAAAGGCACTATAGGGGGTGGCAAGAGCCTTAGGAAGTAACCTGAATCCCAGGGGAGACGGGTGCAAACCATCTCTGGCAAAGCATCGTGGTCTGTCAATCATGTCGTCCCAAGCAGACAGATACTGAATCTCCTTTGAATGACACCAGAAGCTTAGCCAATTGTTGAAGTCAATTATTTTGTCCTTATACTGTGGTATCATTCTGGGCAAAGGCAGGATGCTACTCAGTGCTAGGGTCATACCTGCCTGGGCCATATGATCCAAGAGCTCTTCCATGTCTTTCATGTAGTCCAAGAAGGTACGTCTCAAGTCATTCACTCCAACATGGACAATGACAGAGTCATATTTGTATTTGTTGTGGAGTGACTTGAGTGCATGCATTATGTGCCAGATCCTGGCACCTGACAGGCAGCTGACTGTAATTTTCTCCTTGTTCAGCCTGGTGAGTGGGACATTAGTGCCTGACTATAGAGTTACCTATGACTAAAGTGTTGGGTACGTTGTCTTGCCTTAGGGGTTGTTGTTGGGTGGCACACTGGTGTTGTGAGCTATGTGACACTTTGGTTGTGATTGGTGTTTGTTTGCTTTTCAGCTTCAGAGGTCCTTGCTGCTTGGGCAGGTTACTGTTAAGAGCCTCCGCATATGAGGGTTTAGTGTTGCTATGTGAGGGTGTTGGTGGTATGCAGTGGTGGCTCGTGCCATCGGACTTCAGGACTGAAGCCTCCCAGCTGTGAAAACTGTGAAAAAAGAAAGAACATGTTTAAAAAATAAAATATTTATTTTTATACTACTGTATACAGTATATACTGCTGACTGGCTGTTTAGCTGCAAGTCCGACTGACTCGCCGAAGTCCCGGAACTCGAATTGCACATGCTCGGCAAGTTCCGGGTTTTAAAAAAAAAAGAAAACTAGTTTCTGTAAATCTAGAGTGCTGTACAAGCAGTCCAGATTAAGGAGAAAAGGCATCTGTG
Source organism: Protopterus annectens (assembly GCF_019279795.1). NCBI lineage: Eukaryota > Metazoa > Chordata > Ceratodontiformes > Protopteridae > Protopterus > Protopterus annectens. The sequence goes on along the minus strand of NC_056743.1, from coordinate 1,955,015,333 downwards.
TGATGGCCAGAAGTCTATGTGGTTTGTAACCGCAGTTTTGTGGAAGAGGTTCGGACTACCACGTCCACAGTCACGTACGTGACATGGATGGCTGAATGGCTACTGACTGGTTCTCGCTCTCTTCCTGCACTTTGTTTGCTGGGAAAAAGAGTGAGAAACAGTCAGTGGCACTGTGTTTGGTTTTACATTACGGAACTTAGGTTAGAACTTTGTTCGGACAATCGCAGACAGTGATTGACTGAGCTAGGCTGAGCCTGACATCTGTTTCTGACTGCTTTTTATTACTCCTTGGTATGTATGCATTTGGAGGTACTTTTAGTGGCAATGTTGCTGTTGCTGAAGCATTTACATTTAAAAACACAGCTAATGTTATTGTACTGATGGTGGGTAAAAACAGTTGTGGGACCTCCTAAGGTGAAGTGAGGCTATGGCATGAATTAGGGATTGTAAGATAAGTCCTTATTCAGCTCTTCTGACATTATTTTGCATGACCTCTTGTTGTTCTTAAAAATCCCATAACAGAGCCATTCATTGACTGTTATATAAATCAGTAAGCTTTTTGTAGTCTGATTCTGAGTGTGTGTTTTTAGCTGTCAAGTCAAAATTGCTTTCACCATTCAGGTTTGCCTAAAATAAGAGACTATGAAATTAAGGTTTTATAAACTGTGATAATTTGGATGATGTAAAGCAAGGCAGGTCTCCATATAGGGATTTATTGTGGAGCTCTGCTGTATACAAACTAAAACAGAAGGGATGAGCTTGCTACAGACTACCACGGTATTTGTAATTATGTAAGTTTGCGTTTCTTGATTGCAGTTTTTACCTACTTGGCTACTTCTACTTTCCATCTGAGTTGTTTTACTGCCACCTTATCTTCCTGCAGATAATGATCTATAGGCTGTATTTAGTAGTGGTACAGAGGTTAGAGTTGCCACCTCACAGCAAGAGGCTCTCCAGTTCGATTCTTGGCTGGGGTGCCTTTTGTGTGGAGTCTGCAGGTCCTTCCTGTGGTCGTGTGGGTTCCCTCTGGGTGCTCCGGTTTCCTCCTACATCCCAAAGATATGCTGTAGGTGGATTGGATACTCTAAATTGGCCCCAGGTGTGAGTGTGTGCATGTGTGTGCCTTCTGTGGAAGGTTGGGTGCCAGGCTGGCAACTCGACACTGTAAAACTCCACTGCCAATCATGAGCGGACAGGTGATCTGCTGTGGCAACCCCTAACTGGGAGAAGCCAAAAGAAGAACAGTTATTGTTTTAAACAATGAACAGCATAGTGAGCTTGTAGGCATGCTGTAGTAGCACTTGTTTTACTTTTGGTAGTCATACTCTACACAAAAGGTATTTTTTGACATAGCAGTTATTGCTTGTTCTTTAGAAAATAGACTTGAAGTTTCAACGATGCTTGATGTTGTAAAGAAATTAATTAATATACAAAGATATCTTGACAGAAAAAAAGTTTGCCTAATCCAGCATGAAATTTATGCACTGAAACTGAAGACTTTATTGGGAGCTGTCATTTACTTGCCCCTTGCTAAATACAGTTGCAGTAAATGAGCAGGAGAAAAAAAAAAGAGCCAAAGCCAGTTACTGCAGCAAAACAGCTTCCAACAGCTGGAAAGACCACAAAAGCACCTCACCAAGAGGATTACTGGCCTCAAACACATGTCCTATGCAGCCCGACTGAAAAAACTCCGATTGTACTCAGTGGCATATCGCTTACTCAGAGGTGATCTCTGCCTGACTTACAAAGCCATATCCAACTCAGAATTGATGGACATGCTCCACCTAAAGAAATCCAAGTCACTGCAAGCCATGCGCTCTATTGAGCTAAACCTTGCCACAACAATAAATAGAACATGCTGGAGGGATAGATTCCTGTCACAGAGACTCCCCATGATTTGGAACAAAATTCCAAATTACATCAGGCAGAGCTCCTCACTAACACTCTACAAGAGAAACCTTGACGAGTGGATGGGTTACAGAAAATACACCCCTGGGATCACTTCATTGGCTCTGTTTGACAGAGGCTCAGTTAATTAACCAATGGGGTGGCAAAAGCCTACACACTCTGGCTAGGCTTAAAAATGCCCTTGGGCAGATAGCCTAGTACCTACCTATGAACCTATAAAAACAGCAGCAGTTTCAAGTACCAGCCCTTTCCTCTCCCCTAACTAAAACAGTTAACAATCAGGGAAAACTAAATGAATAAGAGATCTAACACAAGTACCTTCAGCAGCAGTACGTGTGTGTGTGTGTGTGTGTGTGTGTGTGTGTGTGTGTGTGTGTGTGTGTGTGTGTGTGTGTGTGTGTGTGTGTGTGTGTGTGAGAGAGAGTGAGTTGTAATGCTTTGCACCATATGTGTCTGACAACAATGACCTAAAATATATTATTGGTGCTATTATGTCATCACTTGTGCACAATAAGACTTACAGTGTGCACAGTTATCAAAGTGATCATATGTTTGTGTGTGTTTGTGTTGCATGTGTAAGTATATATGTATGTGAGTCTGTGACTGTGTAGCTGTGCTCTACATGTGTGTGTGTGTGTGTGTGTGTGTGTGTGTGTGTGTGTGTGTGTGTGTGTGTGTGTGATTGCAGACATTATTAAATTCTTACTTAACATGTATAGTTTGGTTATAAAATACTTCCTCCAACAACATTTACATATCCTACACCATCTCTGAAACATCAGATAGAGGGACTGTTTTACATAAAAATACAAAGATATGTATATATTAATAATAAAAGAAGTGCAAAATAATATAACAGATGGCACATTTTCTAAGTGCATCAATGGCATCGATTTACTTTTATACGTTTGTCGTCCAGATAAGCCCAGTGGATACAAGTATCCCTTTTCAGGGACAAACTAGGAGCATTGTTTCACTAAGTGACGTGCTCGTAGTCACAAACAGGTAAATGGAGGTGGAAGGAATCCAACTGTGTATTCTGAGATACAGGAAACAGCTTGCACTATTGGGCCTTAATGACACCCTTGGGTTTCGAATTATTTCCTGAGAAATGCCTACCCTGTAGAGTATTATTGCTTGCTTATCTTTGGTGAGGCATAAATCCTTCTGGCAGTGCCAGGTTAGGTCCACCTCTCCCACCTTCTGCTCACCACACTAGAGAACAGATCCTCTAGCTTTCTAGTCCATATCTTGACTTGATTGGTTTTAGCACCTCTTTGTATAAGCTAGGATTATCTTTACCCCAACCTACCAAGGTGTGGCAAGTGTACCCCTTTAGCATTTCAGTAACTCTCAGCTGCATGCTCTCATCTTTTACTCTTCCCGTTACATAATTAATTAATTAATTAGACTGATTTCAGCTCCACTTGCCTTCATGTATAACTTAATCACTCTGATTGAGCTCTTGCTTTACTCTGCATTCTCGATCGTTCTGAATTATGCAGACTTCTCAGTGGTCCACCATTCTTTTAACTTAATATCTAGCTTGCTTCCTAACTGCTACCTTCCCTCCTTCTACACTACACTTTTCTTTACATGCTAACTTAAAACTCTTTATCTTACTCCAGCCACTCTTCGCTTTTCTACAGATTAGTTTTGTGCTTTAACCATTGCCCTGCTTTCACATTTGCTACCATTACTTTAGATATGCCACCTTCTACTATGTTTCCACCTTCAGATATCATTTTGCTTTGCTTACTATGCCACGTCCAATGACAGATTAGGTTTTGGGTTCCTACTTAGCCTCTCCATCCTCCAGTAAAAAAAAAAAAGTACCTTTCTCTGGCATACCACTCTGTGTACCGAATCATGAGACTGACATTATTAGCTGATGATACTTAATTGACTCCATATGCCCCCAATGATAGATCTGGGACCATCAGTCAATGGACATTGTATATATTGTCCAGCCTGCAGAATGAATAAAACTGATGATGCCCTCATTGAGAGGAGATCTCTGATGCATGTAGCCAACTGCTGTGTGCAAAAAGAAAAAACATGGATAAAGACAAGCCCCACGGAAAGTCGGCTATATCTGGGGGCACAGTGGTGAAAGTTGACAACAAAACTCTTTTGAGTTTTATCAGCTTACACCCTGCAGCCCTGAATGTTATGTTTTGTCTGTGGGTTCTTATCACGTCTGAGTTTTACTTTTTTTATATACAGTGGCTCTCTGAATGCATCAATTATCTCTTGTTGACAAGGGGCATAGTCGCATTAATTTACTCAGTGGGCTGGCCTAGATAGTTTAGTGACAGCTATTCACTAGTGATGAACAGGACAAAATTGATGGTATATCTGGGCAAATCTTTCTGGATATAAACTATTTATTTCTCACCTTTGTGTTCTTCCACCTAATGATCTAAGCTTTCTGGAGTTTAAAAGCAACTCAGCCTCTTGTTTTTTAAAATCAAGCTTTGTTCACTTATGTGATTTCAAACTTAATTTTGTTAGTGTAAGACATATTTATCAGGACTATCTTCTGTATAACCGTAATCTCTCTCTCTCTGTACTTGTTCATAATCTTTCACATTCTAACCCATCATCCATCAGCTATAGCCCTATTTTCCCACATTGAAAGCCTGTGGGCTGACATTCTGAATCTCAATAGCAACATTATTTTCTGTCCTTAGGACTTGTAATTGCTTCTCCTATTCTTTTATTTCTTACAGAGACGTGTTCTTATTTTATAGTTATTAAGTCAATTGATTTTGTTTTGCTTGAGTTTACCTTTTGGAATGTTATGGACAAGTCACAAAATGAGCCATGCAAGTTGCAACAGACTTTTTCTTTTTATTACATGCTGAATTCGTTTGCTGATATTGTATAACTACAGCCCCTAGCTGCCCATTAAGTTTGGTTTGCCATGATAATGGAGAACAGTGAGTGCTGCTTTATTTTATGTTTGTTCAGAACTTCATCATAAGTAAATATTCCAAGACTAAGTTCCAACTTCATCATAACATTGCAGTGTTGTACCCACCCACTGTCAAGGTTTTCTAGGATTGTTAAATAAAAATCATGTCTGATGTTGATCACAGCCATTGAGTTGGTGGTACTGCTGTAACTGCTCTCATCCCCTAACAATTATATTTCAATAATAAAGAAAGCATTTAGCAAGCCAGCAACACTGCCTTGATTTGTTAATGATTGTTAACAGTATAATTTTTGTTATCATGTTTAGTTTGAATGTGCAGTTGCAGATCTAAGTTGATACTTAGGAGTGTGCCTGACACTATGAACATTGCAGAATCATTTATAAATTACAGACTTTAGCGAGTAGTGAAAAATAAAATGGCGTTAAGCATTTGTTGAGAACTTAATTTAGAGAATAATAGGTTTTATTCTTCTTCTTTCGGCTGCTCCCGTTAGGGGTTGCCACAGCAGATCAACTGTTTCCATTTCTTCCTGTCCTCTGCATCTTGCTTTGTCACACCAACCACCTGCATGTCCTCTCTCACCACATCCATAAACCTTATCTTAGGCCTTCCTCTTTTCCTGTTACCTGGCAGCTTCATCCTTAGCATCTTTTTCCCAATATACTCAGCATCCCTCCTCAGCACATGTCCAAACCAACGTAATCTTGCCTCTCTGGCTTTGTCTCCAAACCTTCCAACCTGGGCTGATCCTCTAATGTATTTATTCCTAATCCTGTCCACCCTTGTCACACCCATTTCAAATCTTAACATCTTTAACTCTGCCGCATCAAGCTCTGACTCCTGCCTTTTTGTCAGTGCCACTGTCTCCAACCCATATAACATAGCTGGTCTCACTACCCTCTTGTAGACCTTCCCATTCACTCTTACTGGTACTCGTCTGTCACAAATCACTCCTGACACTCTTCTCTGCCCACTCCATCCTGTCTGTATTCTCTTCTTCACCTCTCTTCTACACTCACCATTACTCTGAACTGTTGATCCCAAGTACTTAAACTCATCCACCTTCGCCACCTCTGCTCCCTGCATCCTCACCATTCCTCTATCCTCCCTCTCATTCACACACATATAATCTGTCTTAGTCCTGCTGACCTTCATTCCTCTTCTCTCTAGAGCATATCCCCACCTCTCCAGGGTCTCCTTCACCTGTTCCCTACTCTCACTACAGATCACAATGTCATCTGCAAACATCATAGTCCACGGGGGACTCCTGTCTGATCTCGTCTGTCAACCTGTCCTTCACCATTGCAAATAAGACAGGGCTCAGAGCTCATCCTTGATGTAATCCCACCTCCACATTAAACACATCCATCACTCCCACCGCAGACCTCACCGCTGTCACACTACCCTCGTACATATCCTGTACCACTCTTACATACTTCTCTGACACTCCAGACTTCCTCATACAATACCACAACTCCTCTCTAGGCATCCTGTCATATCACCCTTATTCTTACAAATCGGTACCAAAACACATTTTCTCCATTCTTCAGGCATCCTCTCACTTTCCAGGATTACATTAAACAATCTATAATAATAGGTTTTATTGAAAACTTTTATTTAAAAAAATAACACTTTGGCCCCTCTCAGCCACAAGTCTTCCAGGGAGTGAGGTGCTGCTAGACACTTTCATAAAGCCTGACATTATTTTATTTTATTATTGTATTAGTAGTAGTTTTAGAGTTTTTAGACTAAGCATTCAGAAGTATATGTGAACTGCACAATAAGTGAATATGAGAGTGTATGATGGGAATTAGTGAGAGAAGTGATATGGATGAGTGAGTGAGTGTGCAAGATGATTGAGGGAGCCAGTGGGGAGAATGAGTGACTGACTAAAAGACATGAGGGAGGCAGCAAATGGGTGAGCGAGTGAAGAAAAGTGAGTTTGAAAGAGTTGTGGGCAAGCTTTTTTCTCTATAATTGGCATTCTGTGTTTTGTACCTTTTACAGTATTAATGTTAATTCTTTGTTGTGTTTTTTTTTATGTAAAGAAGAGGGTTGCATCAGGAAGGGCATCTGGTGTAAAATTTTGCCAAATCATACATGCAGACAACAGTACAGAAATACATACCGGATCGGATGAGGCCCGGGTTAACAACGACCACCACCAGTACTGTTGGTTAACAGGGTGCTGGCGGAAATTGGGCTACTGTTGGCCAAAGGAGGGGAAGAGGGGGAAGGCATGCCCGAAGGCAGATAAAAGCTAGGACTGTGATAGTAAGGGTTGGAACTATGAATGTTGGCAGTATGACTGGTATAGGGAAAGAGCTAGTTGATATGATGGACTGAAGGAAGGTTGGCATATTTTGTGTGCAAGAGACCAGATGGAAGGGGAGCAAGGCTAGGTGTATTGGAGGCGGTTTCAAATTGTTTTATCATGGTGTGGGTGGGAGGAAAAATGGCGTAGGGGTTATCCTGAAGGAACAGTATGCTAAGAGTGTTTTGGAGGTGAAAAGAGTGTCGGATAGAGTGATGTTTATGAAGCTGGAAATTGATGGTGTAATGATGAATGTTGTTAGTGCATATGCTCCACAAGTTGGGTGTGCGATGGATGAGAAAGAAAAATTTTGGAGTGAGTTGGATGAAGTGGTGATGACTGTACCCAAGGGTGAGAGACTGATGATTGGAGCAGATTTCAATGGGCATGTTGGTGAAGGGAATAAAGGGGATGAGGAAGTGATGGGTAGGTGTGATGTTAAGCAAAGGAATGCAGAAGATCAGATGGTAGTGGATTTTGTAAAAAGGATGGACATGGCTGTGATGAATATGTATTTTAACAAGAGGGAGGAGCATAGGGTGACATACAAGAGTGGAGGAAGATGCACACAGATGGATTATATCTTATGTAGAAGGGTCAGTCTGAAGGAGATTGGAGACTGTAAAGTGGTGGCAGGGGAAAGTGTAGTTAGGCAGCATAGGATGGTGGTTTGTAGGATGACAGTGATGATCAAGAACAGGAGGATGAGTATGAGGGCAGCACCAAGGATCAAATGGTGGAAATTGAAAAAGGGTAATTGTGAGGTGATGTTCAGGGAAGAGTTAATTCAGGCACTGGGTGGCAGTGAAGAGTTACCGAATAGTTGGGTAACTACAGCACAGCTAGTAAGAGAGATGGCTAGAAGGGTACTTGGTGTGACATCTGGAAAGAGGAAGGAGGACAAGGAGACCTGGTGGTGGAATGAAGAAGTACAGGAGAGTATACAGAGGAAGAGGATGGCGAAGAAGAAGTGGGATTGTCAAAGAGATGAAGAAAGTAGACAAGAGTATAAGGAGATGAGGTGCATGGCAAAGAGAGAGGTGGCGAAGGCTAAGGATAAGGCATATGACGAGTTGTATAAAAGGTTGGACACTAAGGAGGGAGAAAAGGACCTGTACCGATTGGCTAGACAGAGGGAACAAGCTAGTAAAGATGTGCAGCAGGTAAGGGTGATAAAGGATAATGAGGGAAACGTACTCACAAGCAAGGAGAGTGTGTTGAGCAGATGGAAAGAGTACTTTGAGGGGCTGATGAATGAAGAGAATGAGAGGGAGAGAAGGTTGGATGATGTGCAGATAGTGAATTATGAAGTGCAGTGGATTAGCAAGGAGGAAGTAAGGATAGCTATGAAGAGGATGAAGAACGGAAAGGCTGTTGGTCCAGATGACATACCTGTGGAAGCATGGAAGTGTTTATGTGAAATGGCAGTGGAGTTTCTAACTAGATTGTTTAATGAAATCTTGGCAAGTGAGAGGATGCCTGAGGAATGGAGAAAAAGTGTTTTAGTACCAATTTTTAAAAATAAGGGTGATGTTCTGAGCTGTAGTAACTACAGTGGGATTAAACTGATCAGTCACAGCATGAAGTTATGGGAAAGAGTAGTGGAAGCTAGGTTAAGAAGGGAGGTGATGATTAGTGATCAGCAGTATGGTTTCATGCCAGGAAAGAGCACTACAGATGCGATGTTTGCTCTGAGAGTGTTGATGGAGAAGTACAGAGAAGGTCAGAAGGAGTTGCATTGTGTCTTTGTGGATTTAGAGAAAGCATATGACAGGGTGCCTAGAGAGGAGTTGTGGTATTGTATCAGGAAGTCTGGAGTGTCAGAGAAGTATGTAAGAGTGGTACAGGATATGTACGAGGGTAGTGTGACAGTGGTGAGGTCTGCGGTGGGAGTGACGGATGTGTTTAAGATGGAGGTGGGATTACATCAAGGATCAGTTCTGAGCCCTTTCTTATTTGCAATGGTGATGGACAGGTTGACAGACGAGATCAGACAGGAGTCCCCGTGGACTATGATGTTTGCAAATGACATTGTGATCTGTAGTGAGAGTAGGGAACAGGTGGAGGAGACGTAACAAAATGAGGCACTTGGAGCCTCCAATACTACGAACTATGACTTTATTAAACAAAAACAACAGCAATAAACGCTTAACTTGTTCACAGAGTTTTTCATCAACCATGTAACTTCCTCAGCAAAAAACACAGCATACCACACTCCCCCTTTTTATACAGATTGTTACCCAAGTGAATCCAATCACATTAACCAGTCACTTAATTGCTAATGAGTGCAATGACAAAGGAAGCTATTTTGCTTAAAGAAACTTATGTGCAGAAACCATTTACACAAAGGAATAACAGAAATAATTTATTTTTGATCTACTTAAAAATATATATATTACTATAAAGCCATGTTAATAAATATATACACTATAGCCATAAAATACCCTATAAAATTATAAAGATACAAAATTATCTAATAATTATAAGAATAAATATACATATAAACATATATGTATAAATACAAGATACATAAGCGCCCTCTTGTGATGAAAAAACATATTGTTAGTTCTAAGCAAGAACTGGTCTTTCATACGGACACATTTTACACATTTTATCCTAGCTCAAAAATAGATCATATACTAACATAAACATATAAAAAGTTGATTCAAAAAACAGGCTCCAAGTGCTTCATTTTGTTACTTATTGGTAAAGGTATTCCTGAGGCACTTTTTCTCACTTCTTTTTTGGTTGGTTAACAGGTGCAGGAGACCCTGAAGAGATGGAGATATGCTCTAGAGAGAAGAGGAATTAAGGTCAGCAGGACTATGACAGAATATATGTGTGTGAATGAGAGGGAGGATAGAGGAATGGTGAGGATGTAGGGAGCAGAGGTGGTGAAGGTGGATGAGTTTAAATACTTGGGATCAACAGTTCAGAGTAACGGTGAGTGTGGAAGAGAGGTGAAGAAGAGAGTACAGGCAGGATGGAGTGGGTGGAGAAGAGTGTCAGGAGTGACTTGTGACAGACGAGTACCAGTAAGAGTGAAAGGGAAGGTCTACAAGTGGGTAGTGAGACCAGCTATATTATATGGGTTGGAGACAGTGGCACTGACAAAAAGGCAAGAGTCAGAGCTTGACATGGCAGAGTTGAAGATGTTAAAATTTGCAATGGGTGTGATGAGGGTGGACAGAATTAGGAATAAGTATATTAGAGGGTCAGCCCAGGTTGGGAGGTTTGGAAACAAAGCCAGAGAGGCAAGATTACGTTGGTTTAGACATGTGCTGAGGAGGGATGCAGAGTATATTGGGAAAAAGATGCTAAGGATGAAGCTGCCAGGTAACAGGAAAAGAGGGAGGCCTAAGATAAGGTTTATGGATGTGGTGAGAGAGGACATGCAGGTGGCTGGTGTGACAGAGCAAGATGCAGAGGACAGGAAGAAATGGAAACAGTTGATCTGCTGTGGCGACCTCTAATGGGAGCAGCCAAAAGAAGAAGAAGATGGCATGACACAAAGGGGCCCATGAGGTCCAGTCCAGATTACCAAATTTAAATAAGTGAGTGAATGAAAAATAATTAAGTCAATATGCTAACAAATTAGACAAGTTGGAACTTGATCCCAAGGTGGTATTATAAATTAAAGAAACTATATAAATTGCAGGATAGAGGTGGTTGATATGGAAGATGCAATGTAAGAGATATCAAGACACTTGATCGTTTAGAAGAATGTTTAATTAAGTACCTGCTCATAGTCTCATACAAAATGTAAGATAATGTGCTTGTATCTCACAACCCTAAAGTGAGACGATATTCTGGGATAATCTAGTAAGAACAACAATATATATGGACTAGCTGCATTTGTTATGTCTCTTGATATGTATGTAATCACACACACACACACACACACACACACACACACACACACACACACACACGCTTTACATGCTCTTCTGTTGCATCCTTCTTTTTAGACAGAAAAATGATAAACTGCATATGGAGGAAGAGAGCCTGTATGTGTGTGTGTGTGTGTGTGTGTGTGTGTGTGTGTGTGTGTGTGTGTGTGTGTGTGTGTGTGTATGTACAGATTTTTGCAGAATATCCAGAATTTTGCATCACATGTTTTCATCCATTTTTCATATAATTGTAGTTTTCTGGCATATTAGTGGCAAATCATTAAAGAGTGAAATTAGAAAATAATGACAGACATTTCAGTTTCAGATTTCATACCCTTCAGAAAATTCATACTAATGCAAGACCTACTATTCTACTATATTTTTAAGTTTATAAGAGCAATATTTAAAAATTGTCCTTATTTTTGGGCCTTTGTCCCACTTCTATTTATGACATTTTCCAGATTTCTTGCTCTGAGGTTGAGAGGTATGACAAATGTGTCAGGGCCATCACCATCAGCCAGACATTTCAAATTGTGACATACTTGTTGCACCCCACTCCCCCATATAGTGACTCTGGATGTGTCCAATCAAGGCAAAGAGCAGTTATGCAGTGTAAGTGTACAGAGTATCCCCCCATTCAAGGTAGACGCAAGTACTACAGTGGCTTTTCATCTGTCCTTAATTTTGTGGAATGGTCTGGTTTCCTGTCATATTTTTATACTGTTGATTTATGCTTATTATTCAGAAAATGCATGTTGTTGAAGTGCCTGTTGCTCTGTGTTTAAGTAGCAATGCTTTACTGACCATCAGGTAAGCTTGTCTGAGATTGTAAGATGCAAGTAAGCTTTAATAAGCATACTGTTAAAGAATTACCAACATTGAAAGCCTTTTTGTTGTGGCCATGCAGAGAATATTTACATAACTAGATAATGTATAAGCTTTAGGTATTGAAATGCATATGACAGTATTTGTAATAAAGGACAGGATTACAGTATTTTCAGAAGCTCATTACATTTGTTGGAGACTTGCAGTCATCTTTGCGGGCTTTACCTGTAAACTAAACAGAATACCAATCTATCATGTGTGGTCCATAACTTGTGCAGTAATCCTTTAAGCAATTTATCTTGAGCTTGTTTCTTGTTTGCTGTTCATTTTTTACTTTGATTATGTTTTCCCCATGAAACAAGTAGATAGTTGTCGGGCAGCAGGTCTTTTTTGGATAAGAAACATTTTTACAAGTGAGGGCATCACAGAGATTGCTACTTTCAGCATGTTACTTGGTACTTTTATAAAACTGAATATAAATTATAATTAGAACTACAGTGCAAGGAGAAGTATTTTGAGTTGACTACTGCTTGTTTTTTATACTTGATTTTGACGGGCATTCCAGTAACATATTTAAAAAGTAATTTATTTTTTCATGCCTCACAACCTTTTTGTTTCCATCTAGATATTAAGTAAGCTGTGATGTAGCCAATGCATTGAAATATTTATTTTCTTCTACACTTCATTTTGTCTTGATTGGACTTTCATAATGATGGTTTGGCACCCAGGGCAGCATATTTAATTAAAGTTCCAGTTTTTGTGGGTTTGAGCATAGCCCCACCCCTTTGTAGTTGGCCACACCCCTTCCCATTGTTCCCACCCATTTAGCTGTATCCTGCATCTCCCCTTTGATTTGAAGTCACCGGCCACCAGTGGTGATGTGGGTTTAGAAGGGCTATGTGTTGCCTGAGGTGTAGTGCAGGTGTTAACCTTTTCCTCTTGACTGTCTAGCACAATCTTGGGTGGAGAGAGCTTTGCTTCCAGTTTGGCTATGTAAGTGCATCTCTTGCAGGTTGTAGTGTTGGGTGGTAGGAGGAGAGGGTTGTCTGTGTACACGAGGAAATTGCTGCATTGCCGCAGTATGCCCACATTCACCAGGTGGACAGGAGAACTCAACGGAAGCTGACCCTTGGACATGCCTGGTTTGGTGCTTTTTTTTTTAAAGTACAGGAGCTGTTTTCCATTACCTTAGCAAGGTACTTTGCAATTATAGGCTGTTTAGAGCCTACAATTAATTTCTCTTTATTAACAAGGAGAGATGAATGCTTGTATCAGTTTAAGGCTGCCTAGTGCTTTCCAGCAGGTTTTAGAGCAAGTGCTTGTCACAGGGATGCTTAAAGGTAAGATGGGAAAAAAATGGTTTATCCTAAACACTGCAGTGTGCACTAGAGGAGTTAGATGTGAAAGTAGGTAACTTAAGTTTTACCTGTCAGAAAAGTTAAGTTTTAGTGGAGAATCACTATTTTTAAAACAGCAAATTAGATTGAAAGGGGGTGGTCACTTTTGCGTTCTGGTACTATGGATTACAGTAGGATGACCAATAAATGTATATAGTTGAAGGCGAGTGATTTCACAAAATAATAATTTTGCGCTTACTCACACAAGCCAGTAAAAGCAGAGAGGAAATGAGATATATGGTCAAATTAACATAAGGGTCAGGCAACTAGAAAGACAGTGGTGTTTAAGAACACAACAGTATCCGGGAGGGTGTGGAAATTAATTCTGCCTGACTTACGAGAGACAGAGTTGTGGTCTCTTTTCAAGTTTTAATGCTGTTGTTGTTGTTGTGTCTTTCGGCTTTTCCCGGTTAGGGGTCGCCACAGCAGAATTCCGGTCTGCTAATGATTGGTAGCTGATTTTTATGCCGAGTTACCAGCCCTGACGCACAACCTTCAACGAAGGTACGCCCATTCACGCATGTCTCCATGCAGAAGACGCTCTAGCTGAGAATCGAACCGGACAGCGTCTTACTGTGAGGCAACAATGCCACCGCGGCACCACCACCGCGGGTATGCAGTTAAAAGCAGAATACAAGTAAAACATAAGGTAAAGAAAACAAATCCCAGTATTCAAACCAGAAAATGCAATAAAGTAATACAAAATACAACAGCAATTATATTTTAAATTACCCCAGTCTTAGAAATGAGATGATAGAAATTTAAAAAGTTACATCGCAGTAGCTCAGAGGACCAAGGCTCTATTCTGGATTATGCTTTTTATGGAAATCTGCCATTTTACATTTTTTTTCATGTTTCTTGTGCAGATATTGCCAATAAGTTTGGTTTGTATTATGTTTTTGTGAATAATTTTATAATTAATAGTAAATATATGTTTTTTATATATTTTAGTAAGGTTATTGTGAGTTGTATGTAGTGAAATATATTGCAATGAGGTTTTACTCCTGTTTCTTTAAATGACAGATTATTTAAAATTTAAAATTAATATAAACACAGCTAATGACATTTTTTAACATATTCCGATGAAATCTGCAGTTTGCAGAAGAAAGTGCTTAATCTATGTGACTATTAAAGATGTCTTATCTGCACAGTGAGTTGGTTCACTTTGTTCAGTATTGCTGCAGGGGTGCACAGGTGCAATTTGTGTGGACCCTAACTTGTTTTATTTGGTTCTGTCACTGGCTATATTTTATGCTGAAATGATTTGCAAAAGGAGTGGTATGAGCTAGGCACAAAAGTGGATAGTAGTGTGCGTTCAGGACAACAACTGCTAGATCGTGTCTCCCTCCTTTAAGAATTAACTCCATGTACAACAACCGATTTCTACATGTATTTTAGAGAACATAGGCCCTTTTTTGCAGACCATAAAAGCAGAAGTTGGTTCAACCTGATTTTTCAGAGTCAAGTAACTGTAACTGAAAAAGCACACATTACACTGTGGAGAATGAAGACATAGGCCCTTTTTTGCAGACACTCTGGAGCCATAAAAGCAGAAGTTGGTTCAACCTGATTTTTCAGTCAAGTAACTGTAAGTGAAAAAGCACACATTACACTGTGGAGAATGAAGACAGCTATTTAGTTCAGCTGCATTAAACCTAAATATGTCACCAAAGCATTTTCAGCTCTCCTTCTGGTTTAATTAACGCATAATTACTACAGCAGAAGACTGAAGAGGGTGACACAGATTTTAACAAGTTTCACAAAGGCAAGTTACAATAGATTTGTGATTAACCAGACAGACATTAAACACGACAGCATGTTTGGTGAGTTTCTAATATTCATGTGTATAAAAGAAATATCTGCAGGGATAGAAGGTGCCTAAGGGATAAGACCCACATTAGGGTGAATATCAGCATTGGTACTTGTCGGATCTAAAGATAAGAACATTCTGGTATACTTTCACTGGATGGAGAAAGGCAACAAAAAAAAGGTAGGCGTGACAGGTGACAGAAGAAAAAATGAAACTGAAAATGTGGGAAGAAACTGCATAAATAAACAGAAAATAAGCATATAGGCAGTAAATAACCCAACCACCAAAAAAAAAAAATTGGTTACAGTTTGTCTCTGGCTCAACCTCTGGAAACTCAGTCTCCCATGTCAGAACAGGTTAAGGTGGCTTTGCATTAGGTCTCTGTAGTGATGATGACACTACTTCCCAGAACGGCAAATACAAGTGGCATCATTCAATGCCTATGCTTGCTCTTAAGACATGTCTACCTTCCTCAAAGGGCCATCAGGAGCAAATAACTAGAGAGAGAAAGGTAATAGAATGAGAAGAGGCCAAGAATTTATTTGTTCTGCAGGTTAGAGATTGCCTTCGCTAGCAAGGACTGATATCAGAATATACGCACAGAAAGAAAGAAATAGGGGGATCCTAAATTAAAGACCAGCACTGGTAGAGTTTTTAGTAGAATCTAGAACAGAAGCTGTCATTAAAAACGGAATAATTAGTACAGCATATAAAATATTGCAGGATAACTATAAGAACCAATCAGAGGAGGTTAGTAATGATTGGGAAGAGAGAAGAGAGATTGGATAAGCAATTCACAAAGAAACAATGGGAGGATGTATGTCTCCCAAATATGCAACAAAATCTAGAAGATTTAGGATTTTTGCTTTGAAATGTTCACATAGATATTTTTATACTCCAAGTAGACCCCAGAGAATTTTTCCTCAGGTAGACAGCAAATATTGGAGGTGTGATGGGGAAGAAAGGGTTACTTGGGAACATATTTTCTGGGGGTGCAGTAGGTTGGCAGACTTTAAGGATTCCCTGTGAGATGCACTGTCAGAGATGCTGGGTGGGTAGATTGGTGTGATGAGGGAGATGATTTTTCTAAGCTAAAATACAGAATTGAAATTGCCTAGACATGGTAAGGCCTTGCTGTGTTTAATTATGGTGGCTGCTTGTTAGAAAAATGTGTATTTGAATATATGAGAAATGCTAGTTTAAAAGCAAAGTAGTATATAATGCATTTTATTCTACTAATCATATAGTAGAGAGGATTAATTCATGTTTAAATGTGAAGTAGTTTTGAAACTGCAGTGTGGCTTGAAGCAAAGCTGACCTTCGACCCTGGCAGAATGCTAGCTTAGCAAGTTTTAATGTTTATGCTTTTCACAAGTGATTATCTGCTGGGTCAGGAAATTAAATGTGTGAAATAATGAAATCTTCTGCTCTTTCCTGTTGGAATGATTTGGCCTTGTATATGTGTTATTGAGATAAGCATGCAGCTGGTAGGAAAGTGTAACCGAGAACAAAGAAGATTATTAAAAGACTGAATCTGCTATTGTATTCGAACTGATATGAAACCTTGAAGAAGTAACTTTACAGAAAGACATTATGTCTGACCAGCTGGATAGCAAGGCCGTATTGTATCTAGAGGAAAAGTTTTTTTAAATATACAGCATCAACAGCTTTATGAATAGAAGACTGTAAGCTAAAGTGATGTAGATGCCCTGTGACATATCACGTCAGTAAGGTGGGCATAGCTTAAATGTTAAACCTATATAAAATTGTGTGCTTCCTGTTTCATGTCAGACAAAATTCTGTACTTGTACGTTTTTTGCCTCCTGGTGTACACTAGTAAACCTTCGAATCTGAACCTCCTGTGTATTGAATTCTTAATTTTATTTAACAGTTTGGTCCTTCTGAGCCGGAAAATTCCCTCAGACAGCTGCAGATCAGAGTCTACCGGTGGTTGAATACTGTGCAGGAGAAGTTACCGAAACGGTTCTTCTTGGGTGAAAAGACCTCTGACTGAATTGTCGTTTAAAGAGGCTGGCCACTTTCTGATCTGTGGCCGAAGAGTGGACATTGGACAGTTCAATACCGGAGGCTCAGGTAGGAAGAATTTTCCTTTTTTCTGTTTTAGATCAGGGACTAGGTTACAGTATATTGTTGTCAAGATTTGTTTTGCAGATCAAGGACAAAAGGAAGTACTGTATATTTGGTCATGGATCAGGGTAACAGAATAAGGTAGGCAGTTATTCTAGATACACTGCAAACAGGAACTGAGAACTTGATATCACGTGATAAAAAGGGTTACGTAACATTTTCTTTGACATGGGTAATCGGTGCACTAAAACATTGCGAGATCCGCCCCTAACCGTAGACGCAAAATACATGCAATTACAACGTTCTGATAACGTTAGGTATTATACGAAATGGGTTAGTAAATATGAATTTGATGGTAAACTAGATAAAACTTCACTAGTTAAACTCCTTAAACAGCTTAAATCTGATGCGGGAGGTCAGGCAAAAAAGCAACGCCAATTAGGCATTCCTCAGGCACACAGGTGGATTGAGGAAGCAAATCGTAGAGAGCAGAAGCTGAAAAATTCAAAAACATTATTTCTAGACAAAGAGGATAATAACTTGGTAATAGCAACAGCTCCTCCTCCTCCTCCCTTGCCCCCTCCCTTACCCTTTTCAGGATATGAAGCGAGTGGACAGGCTGGTCCGCCTCCGCGTTATCCTGAAGTTTCAGCAAGACCACAACCATTTGTTAGAGATCCTATTGAAACTAGGTCCCGAACACGTAAAACACATAGGGACACAGAATCATACCAAATAATGAGAAATCTACAGGATGAGAGTGAGGAAGAAATATGCCCACTTATAGAAGTTCCAAATCCTCAGGCAGGACAGGAAGGGCAGGACCCAACACTCTTAGTATATAGGCCATGGACACCAGAGGATATCCAGAAGGCTACTGACGGAATTCCCCATCCGAAAGTTAATTTTACGAAATTTTTAGAAGATTTACAAGGCATGAGATTGAGTTACCACTTGAATGGGGAAGAAGTAGAAAAAGTAGTAAGACAAATTATAGGTTCAGATTGGCACATGATTTGTGGCACCTGGAATCCTCATAATGCAGAGCTTAGACCACTCCCACATAGTGATGCAGAGTTAGACGACAGAGTGAAAGGTCTAACAGACCGAATCTCTGAGAAATGGAAACCTAGAGCAGACTGGACTTGCATAAATCAATGCATACGACAGGAAAATGAGACAATAGATGGGTACTATGCTAGATTATTAGAATGTTTTAATAATCACAGCGGTATGTCGGTTCCTGAGAACCAAACGAATGATTCCCCGTATGAACAACAATTAAAAAATGCATTTTTGAAAGGTTGCATTGCACCTATTAGTAGCTTCATTATGAAGCATATGATAGACCATCGAACAGGGAGGCTACAAGCCTTACTCGAATACGCTAGACATGCTGAAAGACATTTTAATAGTAAAAAGAAAAAGAAGGTGCAAGTCTTCACTGCTGAAGACAGAGCTGAAGTATTTGTATTACAGTCAGGTAAAAAGGGCAAGAAAAATGCCCAGGGAAACAAACAGTCTGATAAATGATCAGATGATTTTGAAGAGAGAAAAAAAGAGAGGTGAATGCTTCAAGTGCGGGAAAAAGGGACATCTAGCAAGGGATTGTAGGCAAAACAAAAAGGTAATTACAGAAGATAAGGGAGATGAGAACTGACTATATGATAGTGAGGATACATCATGTGAAAGTCAGAAATCATCAGGAAAAGTTAATAAACAAAAAACAAATGTAAATGTGATAGGAGTAGAGGAAGTGCAAGTAGATATGGAGGATGAAGAAAGTGAAATTTCGGACTTAGCATTATTCAGCTTAGAGCTCTACTTAGGAGATACGAAACCGGAAGTTACACTTCTGGTGGAGGGAAGGGAAGTCAAATTCCTGTGTGACTCAGGAGCGTCATGGACTTTGATACACCCCTCCAAGTTACCAGAACATTCCGAATCACCTGATTATATACTAGTAAAAGCCGCAAATGGACAGCTATACAGGGAACCACTTTCCTATGATATAGCAATAACTGACCCTGTTTCAGGTATGACCCAGAGAAGTAAAATTGTTGTTTCTGCAAAGTGTCCAGTAAACCTATTGGGCAGGGACCTTATGCAGATATTTGGCATAGCAGTAGTTCCAACTGTACAAGGTATGGAGGCACAGAGACAAATGGATACCTTTGTAGTGTGATCGGAGGGTGAAAAATTTTACTGGTACAGCCAGGACCTAGTCACGACTGGTCCAGGGGCAGTAACCGAGGAACTGATGAACGTAGCCATCAGTAAAGTCCCTTCCCTTGACACTGATCAACAGCACTTGTTGCACTGTACTCTATACTACTGTACTACACCAGGACCTGATAGAGAGTATGAGCAAGAATTGTTTAGAAATCGTACAACTAGATTGGTTTTGCGTACTTTGTACTGGGATACTGAGGGGACAGTGCAGTTAGCTGTTCATTACCTCAAGAATTCTTTGTATTGTACAGATCAAATCGGTTACCACATGTCAGCTTGACAAAGAACAAAAGTGTCAAATGGGCAGACTTAGGAGAAAAAGTAACAAGATGGGAGAAACAGACTGATTTAGAACTGTCAGAACAAGGGATACAAAAACAAAAACTGAATTGGTTGACACAGACACATCCAGCTGTACACTTGCAATCTAGCGAGGACAGCTGATTAGCATTTTTATTAGAAGAAGAAGAAAAGGCCTTATGTGAAATTCCAACAACTCTTTGGTCAACAGGCAAGTCAGATGTAGGACTTATTCAAACAGCAGGACCAGTTACAATAACCCCAAAGTCAGCTTTTAGACCACAGAAAAGACAATACCCTTTGAGAAAGGATGCAGAAATAGGAATTAAGCCTATAATAGCAGCATTACTCAAAGAAGGAGTACTGGTAGAATCTCCTGATTCACCATGTAATACACTCCTATTTCCTGTTAAAAAAGCAAACTGGGAATGGCGGATGGTACAAGATTTACAAGCTGTTAAATAATGCAGTAATACCTAGAGCACCTACGGTGCCAGACCCACATACTTTGTTAAATGATTTAGAACCGCAACAGAAGTATTTCTCTGTGGTAGATATTAGCAATGCTTTCTTTTCAATACCTATACATCCTGATAGTCAATATTGGTTTGCATTTACATTTCAGGGTAAAAGGTATACGTATACTCAACTACCACAGGGATATTGTGAGAGCCCAACAATATTTGCACAAGAAATGGCTAGCAACCTGGCAGGGTTTACCCCACCGGGAGGTAGTCAAATTCTACTTTACGTAGATGACATCTTGCTAGCAGCCCCAACCCAGCAACAGTGCAGGGAGGATACTGTAGCATTATTGAAATTTTTAGCAACACAAGGACACAAAGTAAACAAAAGTAAGTTACAACTTTGGAGAAAACAAGTTAGATACTTTGGATATGTAATATCCAATGAAGGTAGAATACTAGATGAGGAAAGAAAAACAGCAATTTTGCAAACACCTAAACCAGCAACCAAGAAGGAAATGATGTCTTTCTTGGGTACAACTAATTTTTGTCAGAGCTGGATACCAAATTATGCTTTGGAATCTGCTCCACTGACTGACTTGATATATAAGACACCAATGGCAGCACAAGATATCTTACAATGGACACCTGAAGCAGAAACGGCTTTCTGCAGGTTGAAGCAGTTGATAGCTTCTTCATTAGTTTTAGGACTTCCAAATTATCACAAACGTTTTTTTCAGACCGTAGATTGTAAGCAAGGATATATGACGTCAGTATTGACGCAACAACATGGGGATAAGCAACGCCCCATAGCCTATTATTCATCACAGTTAGAACCAGTGGCGCGATCTTTGCCTCACTGTGTACAAGCAGTAATTGCAGCCGCAATGGCAGTACAGGCTTCAGCCACAGTGGTGTTATTCCACCCTCTCACATTGAGAGTGCCTCATGCAGTTGCAATAATTTTACTGCAAGAAAAAGTGGCATACCTTTCTCCTGCTAGACATCTTTCGTGTATGACTATACTGCTGAGCCAACCTCATATGACAATTGAACGATGTACGACATTGAATCCATCAACATTACTTCCAACTCCTGCGGAGGGCACACCACACAGCTGCCTGCAGGAAATTGAACAGTTAGCTTTACCTAGACAAGATCTCACAGATATGCCCTTGGATAATGCCAAGGTGACATATTACGTGGACAGCTCATGCAGAAGGGGTCCTACAGGGAAGAATCTGGTGGGATATGCAGTAGTTACAGACAATGAAATTCTAGAAGCCCAATCCTTACCACATAACTTATCTGCACAAGCAGCAGAATTGATAGCTTTGACGAGGGCATGTACTTTAGCAAAAAACAAGTGTGTGAACATATATACTGATAGTCAGTATGCTTTTTCTACAGTACATGTATTTGCACAACAATGGAAAAATAGAGGAATGATAACATCTAGTGGAAAACCTATTAATCATGCGCAATTTATTTTGGAGTTATTAGAATCTATTCAGTTACCTACCAAAGTAGCTATTTGTAAATGTGTAGCTCATACAAAACAACAGGATAAGATTTCGAAAGGCAATGCACAAGCTGATGCAGCTGCAAAGCAAGCAGCCTCAGACTCAAACTTTACTTTTAAATGAGGAATTACAACCCTCTGAGATTTTAGATTTAGACATGTTAAAAACAATGCAGACGCTTACTACAAAAGCAGAAAAACAAAAATGGATAAAACGAGGTGCAATTCTTGAGAATGGACTGTACATTTCCAAAGAAAGAAAAACGATATTGCCGTCTAATTTATTTAGATATGCAGCTTTGTTGAGCCATGGGCAGTGCCATGTCTCAAAAGGGGATGGTACAGTTAGTAAACCGAATATTCCAAACATACGGATTCACAAATTATACACAAAAAAATTTTGTGCAGCTTGTCATACTTGTAACAAGCACCATGCACAAGGGGCATTTAAAACCAAGCAAGGAAGTTTTCCTATACCACCATACCCGTTCCATACTATTTGTATGGATTTCATAGAATTGAATAAGTGTGAAGGGAAAAAGTTTTGTTTAGTTATTGTAGACATGTTTTCTAAACGGGTAGAAGCTTTTCCAACCAAAAACCCGGATGCAGCAACAGTGGTGAAAGCCCTGATAAAAGAAGTAATCCCTAGATTTGGCATTCCGGAAAGGATTTATAGTGACAACGGCACACATTTCATAAACCAGACAATCCACCAACTTGGGAGATTTTTTGGTATCTCCTTAAAGAACCATTGTGCCTACCACCCACAGTCAGCAGGACTGGTGGAAAGGTACAATGGTACCCTCAAAAGTAAGCTTAGGAAGCTAGTAGAGGAGACCCAAAGGAATTGGATATACTGTCTGCCTTTGGCACTGCTGAGTATGAGGATGGTTCCAAATGTAAAGGGTTTGACTCCCTTTGAAATGTTTTTTGGGAGAGCATATTATGTGCCTCAGTGGAAAGCTCTCATGCCTGCAGAGCAAGAGGCTGACAGTTCATTAGCTAGTTATATGAGGAAACTGTTAACAAATAAATCTGTTTTGCAGTTTAACTCTTTTTCAGATAAGGAACAGACCAGACCGGTGGAAGCAGTCTTGGCCCCTGGGACATACATTTGGCTGAAAGTGACGAAAAGGAAGAATTGGGCGAGTCCAAAGTGGGAGGGACCGTACCAGGTTCTGTTGGCAATGCCTACTGCAGTCAGAGTGGCCGAGAAGACATCTTGGGTTCATTTGACACACTGCAAACCGGTAAAGAACTTTCAACTTGATAAAAACTTTGTGACTGATACACAACCAGACCGAGATGGCCAAAAACAAAGCGAATAGAAATTTAGATCAACCCCAGAGATGTTGCATAATCATTTTGTTGGGTGTACATTTATTGACTGTAATTGTGACAATTTTCCTCTTGTTGTGGTTTATCCTACATACAACCACACAAGTGAAAGTGGGAAGGTGTGATGAAACGTCTATAGACTGGCATCCAAATTTTAACACATACCTAGCCATGAAACGTGTATATGCAGAGACTATGAACATTTCAAATTGCTGGGTTTGTACAGCTATACCAACAGCATATGGAGGACTGATAATGTCCGCTGTCCCTTTGGGGATAAATGAGACTTGGGAGAATTTACTTTTCGATACAGGGACTGTGAGATCACAGGACAAAATACCTTTATTTTTACCTGTCACACAAAAAGGAATTGTATGTTTTTATAAAAATGACATCCTCCAGGTGGGCTGGAGCAATTGTAATATAACCACATCTTACCGATGTTATATTAAGAATGGTAATGGCAATACTTTTTGCAATACTAATTATGACTCATATTTGAACTCATTGAAAACAACCATGAGTGACATTCGCAAGAATCCAGTTTTGTTTAAACAATTGTCAGTTATAGATCATAAAATGTTTCATGCAGGGCTGATGCGTATTAGTACTAAAGTAGAAAACTGTTATTTTATTTGTGGGAAAAAGGCATATAAATGGTTACCTGAGAATTGGTCCGGCAGTTGTTTTTTGGGTTATTTGGTTCCGGCAATAAGACATACTGCAGAATTACCTTTGGGTAAGATATGAAACGTGAGAGAAGCAGCCCGAAAACCCGAAGGTCCAGTTGAAAAACCTGTGAATCCAGTTGGAAAGATCGAAGCTGGCTGGAAAGACCACAATTCAGTAAAAGACAAAAGCAAATTGACTCATATGGACTTGAGTGACAGTGTTATATCCTGGGCAGGAATATTCCCAGCCTATGGAGCAGTCAAATCGATCTGGGAGCTGAGGAAGTTGTCGAAACTTCTCGAAGTAATGAGTAATGCAACTTTTTCTGCCCTAGAAGTGGTGACTGATGAACTGAATGCAATGAGAACTGGTGTGCTACAAAATCGAATGGCTCTTGACTTCACCCTAGTGGCGAGAGGTGGTACGTGCGTGCTTATCAAAGAAGAATGCTGTGCGTACATACCAGATAATAGGCATGAAATCAATAATCACCTAGAGGTAATTCAGCAAGTATCAGCCATGACTGAACCAGGCCCAAACCCACTGACGGACTTTTTCCAGAATCTATTTGGGGGGAGGGGTTCCATCCTAATTAATATTCTGATTGCCATTTGTGTGGGTATACTCCTAATAGGAGCATGTGTTTGCTGTGGAATTCCCTGCATGAAAAGATTAATCAAAGATTTTATTGATGTATCTGTTACTGAAACTTTGTACCAAGATATTGAGATTGAAAGATTGATCTCAGATGACATTTTTTCTGAAGTATAAATTGAATGACTCACCTAGCTGAAAATCCTAAGTGGAAGAAGTTGGGAGATGAAATGACACTATGCATACTTCAAAATAGAATGAAAGGTATTAATGGGGGGGCGGGGAATGTTAGAAAAATGTGTATTTGAATATATGAGAAATGCTAGTTTAAAAGCAAAGTAGTATATAATGCATTTTATTCTATTAATCATATAGTAGAGAGGATTAATTCATGTTTAAATGTGAAGTAGTTTTGAAACTGCAGTGTGGCTAAAAGCAAAGCTGACCTTCGACCCTGGCAGAATGCTAGCTTAGTATGTTTTAATGTTTATGCTTTTCACAAGTGATTACCTGCTGGGTCAGGAAATTGAATGTGTGAAATAATAAAATCTTCTGCTCTTTCCTGTTGGAATGATTTGGCCTTGTATATGTGTTATTGAGATAAGCACGCAGCTGGAAGGAAAGTGTAACAGAGAACAAAGAAGATTATTAAAAGACCGAATCTGCTATTGTATTCAAACTGATATGAAACCTTGAAGAAGTAACTTTACAGAAAGACATTATGTCTGACCAGCTGGATAGCAAGGCCATATTGTATCTAGAGGAAAAGTTTTTTTAAATATACAGCATCAACAGCTTTATGAATAGAAGACTGTAAGCTAAAGTGATGTAGATGCCCTGTGACATATCACGTCAGTAAGGTGGGCATAGCTTAAATGTTAAACCTATATAAAATTGTGTGCTTCCTGTTTCATGTCAGACAAAATTCTGTACTTGTACGTTTTTTGCCTCCTACAAAAAAACAAGAAAACCAAAAAACTACTAAAAATCAAAAGAAAAACGAGTTGAATGGTAGGAGAAAGCTGAAATAAGCAAATACGAGTAACGTAATGCTAAAGCAACTAAAAACTTTAATGTGGTAAGCGCTTTCAGTGCTAATAATATTCCACCTTCTTCAGACCCAGAACAACATAACAATGATACTTATATAGCTTGCAGTTAATTGTCAGTCATTCAATCAACCAATAAAAATAAAACCATATAAAAATACAATATTTAAACAGTATAAAACCTGCTCTAAAAAGTTACAATGTTAAATACGTAATAGTCAATTTATAAATAACATTAAATATATATGTATAACATATATAAACATTATACTACAAAATAACATTTTAAAAGCTACTAGGGCTAAACTGAAAATGTATAATATATGATAATGACATAAGTTTACTGTAAGAACTAAGATATTTAGCTAAGTAAAGTCACATAAAAAATATAGTAATATGTAGAACATATATATTAAATAATTGCATGCTGGTTAGAGACTAAAGTCTGATCATAATAATACTGAATATATGACCAAAAACAGAGTCCATATTTTTATATATATATATATATATATATATATATATATATATATGAAACTATGTAAATATTACTATGTTTTAAACTTAATCAACGAAGAAGTACAATATCAAATTCGAAACCTTTTATGCGAAATTAATATGTTATCTATTTAAAGCTCTTAATTTTAACACGCTTTTAATAGACACAAATTCATTTAAACCAGGGAAAATGTATGCAGCTGTTTTGATTTGCCAATACAACTCATTTTGTTCTAATAAAAGTTGCCAAGGCCCCCTCTCGGTCCAAAAGTGTTTGGTGTACAACCAAAAATAAAACTCATGTGTTGGAAATTGTAAAATATGCCGAGCAAGAGCATTGTTAACATCTCCTTTACTAACAGCATAACAATGCTCGTATATTCTTTGTTTTAGTTTCCGCTCGGTCTTACCTATATAAAATGAGGGACAAACCTGACAGCAAGCTGCATATACTACAGCTTTGGACTCACAATTAAAGGAGCCATTTATTGTGTACTGTTTGTTATTAATATTGATGTCAGTAGTCACTTGAATGTATTTACACTGTGTGCAATGCCCACATTTACGCATACCTTTATGTACCCGCTTGTTCGTACCTAAATGCTCATTCTTATGCCTTTCCAACAAGTTTTTAAGATTAAAACCCCTTCTGAAAGTAAAGCGGGGTCTGATACCTAGCTTAGTGCAAATGGACGGTTCTTCCAAAATTAATGCCCAATTCTTTATAAAAATCTCTTTGACTCTTGCCGTGTCAGCTGAAAAAGTAAATAGGAAACTAAGATGTAATAACGTGACACCGTCATCGTTTTTGTCATACTGTCGTGTAATTAAATTAGTGTTGGTAGTAATACCATCCTTGTGTACTCTACTAGTTAAAATAGGTTTAAACCAACCTGTTGATCTCTTATCTTTAACTTCTGTAAGTGTTTCTAGAAATAGTTTGATAGGATACCCCCTACTTATGAACATGGACTTCATCTTGTTGCATTCTAAGTCAAAGTCAACATCTTCAGTAACCATCCGTGCAGCTCTCACCAACTGGCCTTTAACAATTGCCTTTTTCTGGTGATATGGATGTTCACTAGTGTAGTGCAGGAAGGCATTAGAGTAGGTAGGTTTCCTATAAATGGTAGCTTTATACTGCTTGTTATAGCTGTCATTAGTCAGTTGTACATCAAGATATGTTATACTATCTACCCCAACTTGATAAGTGAATTCAAGAAAATTGGTTTTGTTGGTAATATGTTGTATGAATCCTTCAATCCGTTGGATATCACCTTGCCATACCAGACACATGTCATCCTGGTATCTGGTGTACCATAGTACATTTTCCTGAAAAACACTATCAGGGAACAAAAAATTATGTTCCCAATATGCTATGACACTGTTGGCGAAACTGGCACCACATGTGGACCCCATGGCTACCCCTTTATTTTGAAAAACTATATTCTTATCAAACATAATATAGTTGTTAGAAAGAATCAGATCCAAGAGTGTTTCAACCAGACGTATTTTATCATGCTCTACATTCTTGTACAACATAAATTCTCTCACCCATTCTATACCCAATTGGTGGGGGATAACTGTGTATAGATCTTTTACATCGATCGTAACAAAAATATTGTTGTCCTTATACTCCAAGTTGTTAATATTATCCAGGAAACTCCATGAATCATGACATATTTGTAATTCCTGGTTAATAAGTGGTTTAAGAATACTATCTACCAATTTAGCACAAGCAAAAGTAATCGAACCCCTACCATCAACAATGGGTCTAAAAGGGGGGTTCCTGATATCCTTGTGTAGTTTTGGGGTCCCAAAAATAGTAGGAATTCTAGGCGCTGCCATAGACAGATACTGAAAGGTGTCTATATCAATGGACCCTTCCAGAAATAAATCATCAAGAGCAGTTCTAATGTGCCTGTATGCAGTATTAACCTGATGTAAACTAGCAGGGGTGTATACCTCCGAATCCATGTGTTCACGCATCTTACTAATGTAGTTAGACTGATTCATAACCTGATGTAAACTAGCAGGGGGTGTATACCTCAGTGTCCATGTGTTCACGCATCTTACTAATGTAGTTAGACTGATTCATAAACATGATGTAAACTAGCAGGGGTGTATACCTCAGTGTCCATGTGTTCACACATCTTACTGATGTAGTTAGACTGATTCATAACCTGATGTAAACTAGCAGGGGTGTATACCTCAGTGTCCATGTGTTCACACATCTTACTAATGTAGTTAGACTGATTCATAAACATGATGTAAACTAGCAGGGGTGTATACCTCAGTGTCCATGTGTTCACGCATCTTACTAATGTAGTTAGACTGATTCATAAACATGATGTAAACTAGCAGGGGTGTATACCTCAGTGTCCATGTGTTCACGCATCTTACTAATGTAATTAGACTGATTCATAACCTGATGTAAACTAGCAGGGGTGTATACCTCAGTATCCATGTGTTCACGCATCTTACTAATGTAGTTAGACTGATTCATAACCTGATGTAAACTAGCAGGGGAGGGGTATATACCTCAGTGTCCATGTGTTCACGCATCTTACTAATGTAGTTAGACTGATTCATAACCTGATGTAAACTAGCAGGGGAGGGGTATATACCTCAGTGTCCATGTGTTCACGCATCTTACTAATGTAATTAGACTGATTCATAACCTGATGCAAACTAGCAGTATCCATGTGTTCACGCATCTTACTAATGTAATTAGACTGATTCATAACCTAATGTAAACTAGCAGGGGTATATATCTCAGAATCCATGTGTTCACGCATCTTACTGATGTAGTTAGACTGATTCGTAACCTGATGTAAGCTAGCAGGGGAGGGGTATATACCTCAGAATCCATGTGTTCACGCATCTTACTAATGTAGTTAGACTGATTCATAACCTGATGTAAACTAGCAGGGGTATATACCTCAGTATCCATGTGTTCACGCATCTTACTGATGTAGTTAGACTGATTCATAACCTGATGTAAGCTAGCAGGGGAGGGGTATATACCTCAGTATCCATGTGTTCACGCATCTTACTAATGTAATTAGACTGATTCATAAACACCATGCCCCCTCCCTTGTCCGGCTTCATAACCCTAATGCCACAATTGTGTATCAAGTCGATGTATTGATTGTCCTCAGAAATAATGTTAGTGTGCATTAATCTAACATGCATATCATTATCTGATAGTCTCCTTAAATCTATCTCACATATTTTTTCAAAGGATATTAATGTGGGTACAAGTGGGGGGTTAAACAAGCTAGAGACTCGTAGAGAGTTCACAAGTGTAGAATTGGTCCCCATCAGAACCGCTAAATTCAATTTGCGCACATACATTTTAAGATCAACTATCATTTTTACAAAATTAGTTTTTTGATGAGGGACAAAGGAAAGACCTTTAGCAAAGAAATCAACCATATTTTGATCTACAGTTATAGCAGTATAATTGAAAATTTTAAAGTCACTGTGTGTGCTCAATAAAATTTCTGTTTCATTAGGTGCAATTGGTGTTATCTCCTTCTCTTGTTCCTCCGATTGTTCTTCCAATTCCCTTGCCGTCTCGGGTTCGATTGGTTGTTCTGATTGTTGTGGTTTGAATCCCTGTCCACTTGAAAAACCTGGTTGTTAGCAGTTGAACTAGAGCCATTAACATCATTCAAGTGCTGCTGGTTAAGTTGTGTTTGGTTATTTCTTATTCTTTCACTTCTACGTAAAGGTTCTTCCATATGAGCATTATGGTGACAGAAGTTATTGGGACCATTGCTATTAGGTACAAAGCCAGGTTTAGAACCCAAATAATCTTGAATACCATTCATGTGGGTAACTGGGGGTGGGGGCAGGGTATGCCTTGTTATGGACATAAGCCTGTACATCTCTGTCAATTTTTTTTTTTTTGTAGTATAATGTTTATATATGTTATACATATATATTTAATGTTATTTATAAATTGACTATTACGTATTTAACATTGTAACTTTTTAGAGCAGGTTTTATACTGTTTAAATATTGTATTTTTATCTGGTTTTATTTTTATTGGTTGATTGAATGACTAATTGACAATTAACTGCAAGCTATATAAGAATCAGTTTTATGTTGTTCTGGGTCTGAAGAAGGTGGAATATTTTTACCACTGAAAGCGCTTACCATATTAAAGTTTTTAGTTGCTTTAGCATTACGTTATTCGTATTTGCTTATTTCAGCTTTCTCCTACCATTCAACTCGTTTTTCTTTTGATTTTTAGTAGTTTTTTGGTTTTCTTGGTTTTTTGTTGGATATCATGGCAAGTGGGAGTGGAGATGGGGAAAGCGGTTCGCAACTGCTGTTTCCATCAACATCTGAGGAACTTAATGCTACTATGGGTCACAGTCATAACAGCAACTCCAACGAAGCGAATGCTGTTGGGAATTTAACCATATTGGTAAACATGCTTCTTGGGAAAGTTGAGGCACTTTCCCAGAAGTTTGAGCAAGGTACAAGAATGGTTAATACCTCCAGTATGGCAGAAACATCAAATCAAGGACTTAATTTACCCTGTTCTCATAATAGAAGTGCAAGTCCAAGTACCAACAATGTGCAGCCTTGTTTACCTTCAGGAAGTATTAGGGAAGGCACACAGGAAGTTATCATTGCTCCCAGACAAGAAGTGAATGTAATAGGGGAGCGCTCTGCTGGTAACAATGTTTCCAATGCTGTTAATAGTATCCCAAGCATGGCTGGTTTTCTGGATCATAATAACTTCTTTAGTCACACAGTGAACGACCAAAATGGAGTCAACCAATGTCATGATGTGAGTAATATAACTGATTTGCTCAATGCATTTGACCAAAAACTTTTTAAATGTCACAAACTGCAGCTTGAAGTTGCCTATCTAACTGAATGTTTTGACAAGAAAATCATTCCCAAAGGGCTTAGACAGTGGCGCTTCTCTGCAGGTTTAATTGCTGAATCTGTTTTTCATAAGGAACTTTTAGCATTATTTGACAGGCAAGCAGCTGAATTCATTAAAACTTTGGTCAACTTTTATAATACTGAAATTGCTACTTTTAAAACTGAACTTGAAATAATGGAACATTCTATTTGTGGGGATCATAACTTTGAACAGTATAAATATGACTATTGCAGAATTTATTCAAGTATTGATGCTACCATTAACAAACTGTTAGCCACTAAAAAGAAAAAAAATTGACAGAGATGTACAGGCTTATGTCCATAACAAGGCATAGCCTGCCCCCCCCCCAGTTACCCACATGAATGGTATTCAAGATTATATGGGTTCTAAACCTGGCTTTGTACCTAATAGCAATGGTCCCAATAACTCCTGTCACCATAATGCTCATCTGGAAGAACCTTTACGTAGAAGTGAAAGAATAAGAAATAACCAAACACAACTTAACCAGCAGCAGTTGAATGATGTTAATGGCTCTAGTTCAACTGCTAATAACCAGGTTTTTCAAGTGGACAGGGATTCAAACCACAACAATCAGAACAACCAATCGAACCTGAGACGGCAAGGGAATTGGAAGAACAATCGGAGGAATAAGAGAAGGAGATAACACCAATTGCACCTAATGAACCAGAAATTTTATTGAGCACACACAGTGACTTTAAAATTTTCAATTATACTGCTATAACTGTAGATCAAAATATGGTTGATTTCTTTGCTAAAGGTCTTTCCTTTGTCCCTCATCAAAAAACTAATTTTGTAAAAATGATAGTTGATCTTAAAATGTATGTGCGCAAATTGAATTTAGCGGTTCTGATGGGGACCAATTCTACACTTGTGAACTCTCTACGAGTCTCTAGCTTGTTTAACCCCCCACTTGTACCCACATTAATGTCCTTTGAAAAAATGTGTGAGATAGATTTAAGGAGACTATCAGATAATGATATGCATGTTAGATTAATGCACACTAACATTATTTCTGAGGACAAACAATACATTGATTTGATACACAATTGTGGTATTAGAGTTATGAAGCCGGACAAGGGAGGGGGCATGGTGTTTATGAATCAGTCTAATTACATTAGTAAGATGCGTGAACACATGGACACTGAGGTATATACCCCTGCTAGTTTACATCAGGTTATGAATCAGTCTAACTACATTAGTAAGATGCGTGAACACATGGACACTGAGGTATACACCCCTGCTAGTTTACATCAGGTTATGAATCAGTCTAACTACATTAGTAAGATGCGTGAACACATGGATTCTGAGGTATATACCCCTGCTAGTTTACATCAGGTTATGAATCAGTCTAACTACATTAGTAAGATGCGTGAACACATGGACACTGAGGTATATACCCCTGCTAGTTTACATCAGGTTATGAATCAGTCTAACTACATCAGTAAGATGCGTGAACACATGGACACTGAGGTATACACCCCTCCCCTGCTAGTTTACATCATGTTTATGAATCAGTCTAACTACATTAGTAAGATGCGTGAACACATGGACACTGAGGTATATACCCCTGCTAGTTTACATCAGGTTATGAATCAGTCTAACTACATCAGTAAGATGCGTGAACACATGGATACTGAGGTATACACCCCTGCTAGTTTACATCAGGTTATGAATCAGTCTAACTACATTAGTAAGATGCGTGAACACATGGACACTGAGGTATACACCCCTGCTAGTTTACATCATGTTTATGAATCAGTCTAACTACATTAGTAAGATGCGTGAACACATGGACACTGAGGTATATACCCCTGCTAGTTTACATCATGTTTATGAATCAGTCTAACTACATTAGTAAGATGCGTGAACACATGGATACTGAGGTATACACCCCTGCTAGTTTACATCAGGTTAATACTGCATACAGGCACATTAGAACTGCTCTTGATGATTTATTTATGGAAGGGTCCATTGATATAGACACCTTTCAGTATCTGTCTATGGCAGCACCTAGAATTCCTACTATTTTCGGGACCCCAAAACTACACAAGGATATCAGGAACCCCCCTTTTAGACCCATTGTTGATGGTAGGGGTTCGATTACTTTTGCTTGTGCTAAATTGGTAGATAGTATTCTTAAACCACTTATTAACTAGGAATTACAAATATGTCATGATTCATGGAGTTTCCTGGATAATATTAACAACTTGGAGTATAAGGACAACAACATTTTTGTTACGATCGATGTAAAAGATCTATACACAGTTATCCCCAACCAATTGGGTATAGAATGGGTGAGAGAATTTATGTTGTACAAGAATGTAGAGCATGATAAAATATGTCTGGTTGAAACACTCTTGGATCTGATTCTTTCTAACAACTATATTATGTTTGATAAGAATATATTTTTACAAAATAAAGGGGTAGCCATGGGGTCCCCATGTGGTGCCAGTTTCGCCAACAGTGTCATGGCATATTGGGAACATAATTTTTTGTTCCCTGATAGTGTTTTTCAGGAAAATGTACTATGGTACACCAGATACCAAGACGACATGTGTCTGGTATGGCAAGGTGATATCCAACGGATTGAAGGATTCATACAACATATTACCAACAAAACCAATTTTCTTGAATTCACTTATCAAGTTGGGGTAGATAGTATAACATATCTTGATGTACAACTGACTAATGACAGCTATAACAAGCAGTATAAAGCTACCATTTATAGGAAACCTACCTACTCTAATGCCTTCCTGCACTACACTAGTGAACATCCATATCACCAGAAAAAGGCAATTGTTAAAGGCCAGTTGGTGAGAGCTGCACGGATGGTTACTGAAGATGTTGACTTTGACTTAGAATGCAACAAGATGAAGTCCATGTTCATAAGTAGGGGGTATCCTATCAAACTATTTCTAGAAACACTTACAGAAGTTAAAGATAAGAGATCAACAGGTTGGTTTAAACCTATTTTAACTAGTAGAGTACACAAGGATGGTATTACTACCAACACTAATTTAATTACACGACCGTATGACAAAAACGATGACGGTGTCACGTTATTACATCTTAGTTTCCTATCTACTTTTTCAGCTGATAGGGCAAGAGTCAAAGAGATTTTTATAAAGAATTGGGCATTAATTTTGGAAGAACCGTCCATTTGCACTAAGCTAGGTATCAGACCCCGCTTTACTTTCAGAAGGGGTTTTAATCTTAAAAACTTGTTGGAAAGGCATAAGAATGAGCATTTAGGTACGAACAAGTGGGTACATAAAGGTATGCGTAAATGTGGGCATTGCACACAGTGTAAATACATTCAAGTGACTACTGGCATCAATATTAATAACAAACAGTACACAATAAATGGCTCCTTTAATTGTGAGTCCAAAGCTGCAGTATATGCAGCTTGCTGTCAGGTTTGTCCCTCATTTTATATAGGTAAGACCGAGCGGAAAGTAAAACAAAGAATATATGAGCATTGTTATGCTGTTAGTAAAGGAGATGTTAACAATGCTCTTGCTCAGCATATTTTACAATTTCCAACACATGAGTTTTTATTTTTGGTTGTACACCAAACACTTTTGGACCCGAGAGGGGGGCCTTGGCAACTTTTATTAGAACAAAATGAATTGTATTGGCAAATCAAAACGGCTGCATACATTTTCCCTGGTTTAAATGAATTTGTGTCTATTAAAAGCGTGTTAAAATTAAGAGCTTTAAATAGATAACATATTAATTTTGCATAAAAGGTTTCGAATTTTATATTGTACTTCGTTGATTAAGTTTGAAACATAGTAATATTTACATAGTTTCATATATATATATATATATATATATATATATATATATATATATATATATATAAATATGGACTCTGTTTTTGGTCATATATTCAGTATTATTATGATCAGACTTTAGTCTCTAACCAGCATGCAATTATTTAATATATATGTTCTATATATTACTATATTTTTTATGTGACTTTACTTAGCTAAATATCTTAGTTCTTACAGTAAACTTATGTCATTATCATATATTATACATTTTCAGTTTAGCCCTAGTAGATTTTAAAATGTTATTTTGTAGTATAATGTTTATATATGTTATACATATATATTTAATGTTATTTATAAATTGACTATTACGTATTTAACATTGTAACTTTTTAGAGCAGGTTTTATACTGTTTAAATATTGTATTTTTATATGGTTTTATTTTTATTGGTTGATTGAATGACTAATTGACAATTAACTGCAAGCTATATAAGTATCATTGTTATGTTGTTCTGGGTCTGAAGAAGGTGGAATATTATTAGCACTGAAAGCGCTTACCACATTAAAGTTTTTAGTTGCTTTAGCATTACGTTACTCGTATTTGCTTATTTCAGCTTTCTCCTACCATTCAACTCGTTTTTCTTTTGATTTTTAGTATTTTTTTGCCTCCTGGTGTACACTAGTAAACCTTTGAATCTGAACCTCCTGCATATTGAATTCTTAATTTTATTTAACACTGCCAAAAAAGAAATTACTAGAAAATGGAAATCAAAATCTAAACCAACTATATTAGAAGTTGTGAATATAGTAACAGAGATCAAACATCTGGAATTAAGATCTTTATAAAAGGGTAAGAACAAACTACATAGGAAAAATGAGAATTGTGGGAACAATACATACAGGGGAGGAAAGAAGTTTAAAAGAAGGCAGGACTTAACTGAGCTATGTGATGCTTGACTAAAATGATTGGGTAGATTATAAATGATGTATAATGTTTGCAACTGGGAGTGTGTCAGTATGGTTTGTGATGTAAAATGCTTGCAACTAGGATTGTATTGGTGTGATTTGTTTTCATTTATATAAATTTATGATTGCTTATGTTGTAAGTGATGGTTTAATAAAGATGTTTCTTGTTTAAAAAAAGCAAGAATTGAATAATTTATGTAATTTTGCTTAGGTTATATGAAATATAGCAATATATGTGAAGTATAATGTTTGTTAATGTTAATTTAATACAGTTTGATTACTTTTCTATATATGTAAATTTGCCTATGTCACAAGTGATGAATCATGATTCAATAAAGGTGTTTAAAAAAAAAAAAGGGCTGTCTTAGTATTTCACCAGACACCCCTTAAAGTCCCTGTCCAGGAAGAAAGGAAAATTCCTGTTCTCCCTGGTATGCCATAGAGGAGCCCTACTTTTATCACTCTGAGACAGCCATGGACACTGATTAGGTCCAGTGAATTAGCAGTTTGGTAACCCCATGTATATGGATGCACATTTGTAAAGCATGTGTTGAGCATCATAGCTTGTTCTGTGAATGCTTGTGCTGCGTACATGAACACAGATGATACATGGTTCATGGTAAACATGTCATGAGTGGCTCATGCTGACATGCATGAACAGTGCATCGTGCAAAGTCATGATTCACAGAAACTGGCACTGTCTGGCTTCATTTGCATAAATGCCTCACTAATTGCCTGCTGTTAGCATGTCATAAGTTATTGCTCTCATCTTGCAAAGCACTGTTTACAACTTTGGGATTAAAATAGAAGAATTTGAGTAAAATTTTTCTAGGAATGTAGGATTATAGAGATAATAAAAGAACCTTGCTTGGAAAAGTAAGTCATACACACTTACAACTTCTGTGATGACTATCCAGGAAAGTGGGTTTCATGTCCTACACTATGTGTAAGTGAGCCCCCATCTCACTGGCCTGGTACAAAACAGTCTGGCTGTGATAGGGCAGTACAGGAATTACATTCCAAAAGGGGTGGTGGGTTCCAGGGCTGTATGGAGAGGCATGAATACATCACCAAAAGGGGGGGTTAAGGCTGTGCATAAGACTACCTGCTGATGTTAACCAGGTCCATGGGGGGGGTGTAATTATAAACATGTACATGCTGCAGCATAGCATACACACCCACTGAATGGTCCGTTTCATCCTTTGATGAATAGGTACCACCATGGCCACCTGAAGGAGGCAACACCTTGAAAATTTCACTAGCCAGAAGAATGAAGTGTGATGGCAGGCCCACCACACACACACACACACACACACACACACACACACACACACACACACACACACACACACACACACACACACACACACACACACACACACACACACACACACACACACACACACACACACACACACACACAAAGATGCCACAGGCAAGCATTACTGAGATCACATTTGGCAGGGACCATTGCAAACAGCCATAATAGTCATAAGCCATATAGTCTCAACATGTGCAAAGAAGTGTTACCTTTACGATACTCAGTGTAAAGGAAAAAAAAACTGGGCATCACCACAGACAGATCCACCACAGAGGGAAATGGACTACCAACAAAGGGCAGCTGACAGAAGTAGAGGATTTTTTAGTGTTACTTATTGAAAAAGGGGCTTAGCCTCTTATAATTGAAGGTATCTTGAATGTGGGAGAAGGACTGGTACCAATCACCAATGTGTTGTTTAGAGAAGTAACAGGTAAGTAATGTCCATTAAAGCAGACTATAACACACACCACTGCATGATTGAAAAGAAGTATTTACCAAGTCCCATCTGCATATCTGTCCTTTTTGGTCTCTAAGTGCAATATCCTGTGGGATAAGATATATCTTCATGTCTTCCAGTGTATCATACCACATTATTTCCATGAGTACCACTATGAATGCCACAGGGGGTTAAGGGGACATCAGTCTGTGGGCTGAGAATGGTGTCAAGTGCTTGCATGTTTCCATGGGTTTCACTGTTGGAGGGTCCAGCACAGCTGGACAGTATAAGGCTGATATCCTCAAGGCACCTCTAGCTGTTGGTAATGGTAACATGTAAGTAGCACAGTCTAATGAGACAGTGTCACTGTATACAAGATTACAGTGGGAGAAGGGTCACCATTACAGAGGCCACTGTACAGATACAGGCTAACCACATGGCTACATGACTGCATGACAGACATCTTGCACTTGAGAGTCCATCACAGGCTCCACCTGTGTCCCCATCCCACACACCTTCTGGCATGTGTACCACCTGTGAGGTGTGCATACCCACCATGGGGAAGAGTTATGGAGTTGAGGTGCATTATCATCATGATTGCAGGACTGTCCTAATATTAGTATGATGCTCAGAATCAACCAGCAGGTGTCATTTCCATGATCCAGTCACAGATGTCTGCTTCTCACAGGATTGTGGAGACTGTGAGTGTATGTAGTACTTTATGGAGGCCAAACACCAACTGTACAGTCACCTGGAGTACATGAATTGGATTCGACAGTGTTGTAGAGATTGCTGCAGACACATATTGTCTCCATAGATTCATCCATGTGACATTTTCCAACACTGGAGGCTCTGAATGAAAGGTAGGCAGGCCCAGGCCATCCCATATCAGACTGCACAGACCTAGGTAAGATAACAGTAGTATCACTTCTCACAAGATAGACATCCTCAGGATGCCCCACAGCATACACTACACTATAGTTCTACCCCTTCCCTGACATGGATGGGATCCATCTTAACCACTGCAAGCCAGCACAGTGGACGTGACAAAGGTCAAATCATAGCAGCCCAGCCCTACCAATGGAGAATGTGATCATCACTTCCTACAACCTCCTACAGTACATGGTTACCATACTTGTCAACAAGTGTTTCAGCCACATATCACTATGTCCCCCACCCACCTCTGCAAGTAATGATAATTGTGTTCTTCCCACCCCTAAACTTTATGGGTATGGTGATGCTTGATGCACGGTGTGGCAGGTACATGCACAACATGGATGTGATAACACATGCACCAGTTTATTTTGTGTTGCATGTGTCATGGCCAGCAGTTGGGGGCCAGATGTCACCTATTTGCCTGTGCTGCAGTCATTGTGCCCATCATTGTTTTGGTTGTGGCCCTGCAGCTGCCTGTTCCCCCTGAGTCTCCACACTGCCTTTCTGCTGATCTCATGATTTGAAAAGCAGCTCCATAGTGATGCTCACCTACTGCTCCAAGTATTTGTGCAAATCATAGAAACTATGGAACAATCTAGAAATATTTTACTGCAAATATCTAGACTATATTGCAGTGCCTCTACAGAGATGTCTAAACTTCGGAAGCATTACTTCAGTAGTCTGGATGCCTATTAAACCATGTGTCAGGTTTTAGCATGAGCTTTATTATACTATATTTCCTGCATGATCTGAGGGTTGAGAGTCAGTGACCTAACAGGGCTCTAGGGCATATCGTTATTGCCTGTGATGCACAACAACAACATATTACATGTAGTATACTCCCTGTGTGTGTGCCCTTCGCAAGAACTGCTGGCGTAGGTCAGACATGCATCATATATGTGAATCATGTGCACTTGAGACTTTCCTGGTCAATTAAAAAGTGATTTGTGGTGTCCTAATAGTATTTTTCTTACTATAGATGTTCAGGACTTGTTTTCCTGTATTCCCAAGCAGGAAGGCTTAGGCTTTTTTGAAGAAGTACTCTTCACCTGTTCTTATTTACCCTCTGATGAGATTAATTTAATATACGAACTAATGGGTTTCATTTTGGAAAATAACTATATTTATTTTGAGGGGGAATATTTTCAGCAGGTGAAGGGGGTGGCAATGGGAGCTGCTTGTGCCCCTGTTTATGCTAATTTAGTCTTGTTAGGATGGGAAAGATAATATGTTTTCAAAAGTGAGTTTTTTCGAATGTTCTTTTTTATAGTAGGTTTTTGGATGATATTTTATTTAATGGAAAGGATCCTCTGAATCTATTCCATTTTTTATCCAATACCCAAATGGGACTATGAATTCTTTGAAATTCACCTTTGATTACCATGAAAAAGAAATTAACTATCTGGACACCACAATATTAAAGGACCATGAGAAATTTATTTCAAGAATTTATCGTAAAAAAAACTTTTGCAACAGCTACTTGCATTTCAACAGCCACCACCCTTTATTCCAAAAGAAAAGTATTATCAAAGGTCGGGCTATCAGGGTGGCCAGGATGACATCCTTGAAAAAGGATGAAATCCATGAATTTAGTTATCTAAAGGACATGTTCCTAGAAAGAGGATACCCTGGTGAATTTATTGATAATTGATTTATTGATATAATTTTAAAAGGAGTATTAAATGAGTGGGGTACAAGATATATTCCGCTGTTGGGCAAAGGACATAACAAAATCAACAATTCTGAAGTAGTTTCCAACAGTGAGAACAAAATTGATTTCCAACAGGCATGTGCTGTCCAATACTGTCCCTTGTATCATGGAGTTAAAAAAATACTTTATAAAAATTGGAGTATTTTCAAAACTAACCCTGAAGTCTTCGAGGTAGTGGGTGAAAAACCTATATTTTTAACTAAAATGGGACCTAATTTAAAGTCAGTCCTGGAAAGAAGAACTAATAATCAAGGTGAAGGGGGGAATTTTAATGGGAGCAGGCCCTGTGGTAGACGCTCCTCTTGTTCCTATATTTTACAGGATAGCTCCATTTCCCTAGATAATCAAAATAAAAATGGTGTGTTTTTGAGAAGGGGCAGCTG
This sequence comes from Protopterus annectens, assembly GCF_019279795.1. NCBI lineage: Eukaryota > Metazoa > Chordata > Ceratodontiformes > Protopteridae > Protopterus > Protopterus annectens. The sequence goes on along the minus strand of NC_056743.1, from coordinate 1,954,975,034 downwards.
CTTTTCAAGTAAGTTGGTGTATATTGCTGGGTGTAACACCTGTACATCATTTTATGTTGGAAAAACTGAGAGGTTATTTAAAACCAGGATTTACGAACACTTGTATGGCATAAAAATGAAGAAGGAAACCAACGCCTTATACAAACACAGTTTACAATGTGTTGACTTTTGTGGTTTTAAATTTGCTATTCTTGACATTGTCCACATTGAAGTTAGGGGGAGGAGATTGGCAAAGTATTCTTAGTAAAAAAGAACTATTATGGCAATTAAGGCCAGCTGCAAACTTCTCTCCGGGGTTAAATGACCATTCAACTATCCTGCCAATATTAAGAGAAAAAGCAGGACAGGTTTAAATATTTGTATAAAAAGTTTACATGTACATATCAACTAGTTTCTTAAGGCTATCTAAGATACATATCTAGAAATGAATATGATTACTGAATTTCTTACTGTGATGAACAAACCGTTGAATACAAATGTATTGTAACAATGTATTAGTCATGTGTTTTTAAACTGGGTTTTTAATGAGCTTATATTTAATATTCATGAGCTGTGTTGTATATTCTTGAATTAGGGATATTCTTGTTAAATTATTGGTGGGAGAATGAACCAATTATTACTGAGTTTATATTATTTAAACAATATTCCTTTGGTGTTTAGGTGTTCTGAGGAAGTCAACTGGCATTGACGAAAGTGCTTAACTATTTGTAATAAAATTATTGCTGAGGACTCACAACATTTAGCGATCTTCTTTGGTTTTATTTTGAATCATGTGCACTGCCTTAGTGGCACACAGACACATTATAAATAATGCCCTGGGCATTACCGATCACTTTGCATTTTAGGGAGTGGAAGCTTTTCCTGTTTGTGTCTCTGTATCTATTTGGATTTGGTGGTACCTTGATAGCAATGTGAGTGCAATCTATGGCACCTAGGACCTCAGGAAAACTGCTTATCTTATGGCCTGTATGGAGCTGCTTCCCTCCTCTGGTATCCTGGGAACCAGATATACTCCTCTTTATGCTGTAGCATAGCACTGAGGAACTGGTTTCAGATCTGTGATGCTGAAGCATTTGTTATAACTAATATGCTCCCAGTGGGTCACTAAATGTTCCCAGTCGGCTAATGCCACATGTATCACTCTGTCCACAGGAATGAGCATCCCATGCATATCTCTCAATTCTGCTTGTGAGTGACTCAGCTTCACTAGGTCCCTTCAGTATGCCTGTCCACTCATAAAGGGCCAAATATCTATTGGCCTGTTGGGTAGTGGTATGCCAGAGACTGCATATACGTTGTCCATTGGCGAGGATGGCCACAGTGCAGGACATTGTCAGCACTGGCTCAGATGACGGTTCCCAATTCATGCTGCTCTTCTAATGGTGTTATAACTTTAAGCATAGCTCCTGTCAGCTATACCACAAATCACAGCATTCACAATTAGTAGGTGCAACACAGCTGTAGCTGGCTCTTCTGATGCCTAGAGTCATTCTCCATTCAGGCAACACTCCTCCCCAGTCATGTGACGAGAAAAAAAAAAAAAAAAAGATCCTCTACATTAACCTAGTTCTCCAAGCCAGACTTTTGTTCTTCTTTTTAAACTGTGGCAAGCCAATTTGTTGCAATTGGCTTGCTATAGCTTACCACACATAAAGCGCTGACGCACTGACGCACTGAGCTGCCTTTCTGTACAGGAATTCAGAAATACTGGTACAAAAAAAATAATATAGGCGCCATACTTCATCATGCCATCTAAATCCCCTTTGCCTCACCCTTGCTATGCTTCTAAAGTACGATCATACAACACTGAGTCAGTCTGCCACTTTGTGCTTCTCTATCTGCATATTCTGTGTGGCTTATTTGCATATGGATCCTCATTTTCATGTCATTATGCACTCATTAGCAAAATCTGGACAAAAATTTGGACAGCTAATTAGCTTTAAATTTGTATATCTAAATCAGCTAGAATTCTGTGCAATACACTACGTATAGAAAGATCTTCATTTCCTGTCCTTTAACTTTATGCACTGTTGAAAGGGTTTTCTGTTGGACTAGAGTCACATGCATTGCAAGCAGTGCCCACATTTAATTTTATAGTAACAGTAGATCCTCCCCCAAACCAACATCATTCTGTGGGTCTGATTACCATGGAAAAGGTAACACAAGAACAGTCAATTCCTGACACACACTACAAAAACACAGAGATACCAGGTGCATATGTTTTTCTTTTGGAAGGCTTTATATGACTTGTGTAGGCCATTCGCATGTTTTCTTTTTAATTAAAGTAAGGAATTTGTTTAGTTTTCTCAAGCAGTGCCGCTGATTGTCGAACTGCCTAAATAACTGCCAGAACTCAGATAAGACTTTCTGTTTTAATGACGTCATGCAGAAACACCAGGGGTATCCTGTACTAAATAGGTACCAACATTCATAGAAGATACTAAAGCTTGGTGTGGGAGAGTAGCTAATAACATTTAAAGCTCACAAATAGATACCCGCTGTATGAACATAAAAACCAAACTCTTACAAGGAGAGCACTCAGGACTGAGAATACCCACTGTACGAACATAAAAAACAAACTCTTACAAGGAGAGCGCTCAGGACTGAGAATACCCACTGTACGAACATAAAAACCAAACTCTTACAAGGAGAGTGCTCAGGACTGAGAATACCCACTGTACGAACATAAAAACCAAACTCTTACAAGGAGAGCGCTCAGGAGTGAGAATACCCACTGTACGAACATAAAAACCAAACTCCTACAAGGAGAGCGCTCAGGACTGAGAATACCCACTGTACGAACATAAAAACCAAACTCTCACAAGGAGAGCGCTCAGGACTGAGAATACCCACTGTATGAACATAAAAATCAAACTCTCACAAGGAGAGCGCTCAGGACTGAGAATACCCACTGTCTAACATAAAACCAAACTCTTACAAGGAGAGCGCTCAGGACTGAGAATACCCACTGTACGAACATAAAAACCAAACTCTTACAAGGAGAGCGCTCAGGACTGAGAATACCCACTGTACGAACATAAAAACCAAACTCTTACAAGGAGAGCGCTCAGGACTGAGAATACCCACTTTACGAACATAAAAAACAAACTCTTACAAGGAGAGCGCTCAGGACTGAGAATACCCAATGTACGAACATAAAAAACAAACTCTTACAAGGAGAGCGCTCAGGACTGAGAATAACCACTGTACGAACATAAAAACCAAACTCTTACAAGGAGAGTGCTCAGGACTGAGAGGTGAAAGTTAGGAAACTCACTCACACACAACCACACATAAAATAGAACAATGTAAAATTATCATCCCCTAATGTACACCAACACACACACACACACACACACACACACACACACACACACACACACACACACACACACACACACACACACACACACACACACACACACACACACACACACATACACACACACACACACACACACAAGCACGCACGCACACACGCACGCACAACGCACGCACACAATTTAAAATGATCATTTCCACAAACAGATATACCCCCAACACACACACACACACACACACACACACACACACACACACACATTGAGGGTAACACGGCAGATTATCAGAGGAGCCCTGCTATATCAAGCCACTACAGATGCATAAACGAATAGATTTAAACCTGGGTACTTGTTCTTTTTCACAAACATGCACTTGGCATATTACAGAACATTCCATCCACTTTTAAAAACCAAATGATGACATCAGTGCATTATACATTTCATCTTATATTTCAAGTAGTCTTTCATTTTCCTTTTTAGTACTTTTTATTTGTTTCTAAACCCAGACTCAGTATTGCAGAAACGGGGAGCATTTCAGTCTGTTGATGGTGATTTCAAAAATGCAAAGAAACCAAAACCAGTTCACCAAAGCTGGCACTGAAAGTGGAGTTTGCCTTTTTCTCCACTGTTTTGTGACATTGAAGTTTGTATACATAATTCCAGGGTAGTGGGGAGTGCAGGGTAGCTTGCCCCCCCTTGCAAAAAAAATTGTTTCAATATTTGCTGAAGGCGGTTTAGGTGTGAGCTCAGCATCAGGGATTGCAGTAATGCAACTAAACCCAATCTATGGTCTATATCAAAAATTGCCCAACAGAGAGTGACCGGGTTTACACAAAAATAAAAAAACACGTCGTTGAAATTACTTCTCCTTTATTGACTAAAGCACTTTTTGTCCCACGTTGTAGCGGGACTTCTTCAGATAAAAAACATTCAAAAAGTTGTAAGCATTTATAATGACACATTCATTGTCAGCTGCTCAAATCTACCAGTGCTAAAACTAAAACAATTAACTAATTGTTAGCCACACCTATCGGCTAGCTATATGTACATTTACTATTATTATTTAGAACGTGTGCAAATCCACAAAGTATAACAATACTAATATACAATAAATGCTTCCTACTTTCCTTATCTAAACCATATATGAAAATATATATGTATATATGACTATAACCATTTAACTAAAGCTGTGCTATAATAAAGTTAATTTAAATGCATATGTAAAATTAATAACTTGAATAAGTTGTTGCAAAAATTACTTATAACCACTTAGGGTACCCTGTAAAAATAAGATCCATATTAAAGCACATTAAAACATGAAACATATGAGTACATAATTTCCATCCTTAAAAACCAAAAAACCAAAAGTGCCAGTAATCCTTCCCTGGTACAGAAGTAAAAATAAAATTAATCATCTCATTAAACTAGCTAGCAGATAGGTGTGTTTTTTTATTTTTGTGTAAACCCGGTCACTCTCTGACAATTTTTGGTATTCATCATTTGGTTTTATTCCTGCTTACTGGTTCTTCATGTTTGTCTTATGGCCGCAAAGAGCAGTCCGGGTACTCAACCACCCTTGTCTTGGACTTACTGACTGGTACTACTGGGAGTTCGCAGCTGCCTAATTTTTCCATTTCACAAATGGACAATGCTAAAACAGTACGTACTACAGTTAATAACACAGTACCTTCTCCTGGCACGATCACTACTTCAATGCAGGCTGTCTGTATGGGGCAAGCTGATCAGACCAGTTTTCCACACATTGATCCGCAGGACTTTTACTCCAAATCTTAACATCTGGCTTTAAAAAAACACTTTTAATACAGTCACCGTCCATCAGCAGTGACACAGAACAACCAGCTAGGGGGTCAGTAAACATTTTCTTCCAATTAAAACAACTGGATCAAAAACTATTAAAATACAAAAAAATTACAGTTAGAAGTCGCTTACTTTCAGGAATGCATTAGTGAAGACATTGTCCCGAAAGGTCTGAGAGAATGGCAGTAGCCTACGGGGTTAGTGGATGAATCGGCATTCCACAAGGACCTCATTAAATTATTTGACAGATATGACCTAGAGTTATTGGATTTGATGTGCAAATATTATCAACAATTCTTGGACACTTTAATGGGAGAAGCTACTGTTTTGGATAGCTTAATAAAAGAAAATATAGACTTTTCCAGGTATCGCTTTGACTATGAGAGGACTTTTTCTAGTATAGACCAATAAATATATAGTCAAACTGAAGAACACCAAGTTAAACAGTTGAACAGAGACCGTCATGCCTATGAAACGGGCTTAGCCTATCCTAAACCACCTTTGTCACAGTCCAATTCCTTGAGTGGTTACATTGATGCAAAGGCAGGTACGGATGGGAATGAACATTTGGAAGCTGACGTCAATAGTGATGACCAGATAGCTACTTCTGTGAACAGGAATGGTTGTGTTACAAATAAGTCAGCGCGACCTAATCAAACTTCTTATACCAACAATGTTCAACCTAATAGAAAACCTCTACATTTTCAGAACCAAGCCTCGACCTACAATTTACGACAGTGGATGCTCCGAGTATATTACAACAGCAAGAACAAATAGAACAAACGGCGGAGGTGAATAACTTCCCTGTAAGTGACTGCAATGTTTGTGAAATTGTCTATAACACAGAAAAAGATTTCAAAGTGCTTAATTTTTCAAACTTGCATATTGACACAATATTGGTAGACCTGTTAGCAAAGGATCACACTTTTGTTCCTACATGTAGGGCGGATTTACCAAATACGTTCTTAGACTTGAAATTATTTGTTAGAAAATTACATCTAACTGTCTTACTTGGCTAAAATAACCAAGTGACTAATGTTTTCCCTGTTGCTAGCATATTCTGTCCCCCACTACATCCACTTTAGCATTGTTTGAACGGATGTGTGAATTGGACAATTATAACTCTGTATGTTCAAACATGCATAATAACAACTGTGTATATAATACAACTAAATCTGAGAGACAAGCATTGCTTTTACTAAAACAAGCATGTGTAAGGGTAATGCAACCAGATAAGTACTTATGAATAGTGAAGATTATATGTTCAGGATGAATAAAATTCTGGATAGGGATGTATATATTGAAGTATCGCGAAATTAATTAAATACGGCATATGGGAGAATTCGTTCTTTCCTCAATGATATGTTTATTGAAGGTAAAATAGATTTGGAATTATTTAGCTTTTTGTGTATACCAGCACCTAGGATACTGATATTGTTTGGGATTCCTAAAATACACAAGAATGTGATCGAGCCACCTATGAGACCTTTAGTAGATGCTAGGAATTGCATCACTTATTCTTGTACTAAGTTTGTGGGTTACATTGTTAAAAAATATGTCTCAGGAGAGGAACAAATATGTAAAGAGTGCTGGACGTTTTTGGCTAATATTAGTAGGCTAGAATTTAATATGGTCCTCAACTTCTTAACTGTAAATGTTAAGGACCTTTATCCTTCTATACCCCATTTGGAAGGCAATGAATGGGTCAGCTGTATTTTACAAAGAAAAGGGGCAGCTACATCAGAAATATCCTTAATTAAGGAGATTTTGGACATCATTTTGTCATATAATTACATCACCTTCAGTGACAGGTTTTTTCTCCAAAAATTTGAGGTTGCGATGGGCTCCCCCTGTGGAGCAAGTTTCACGAACCTCGTAATGACATATTGGGAGCAAGAATTTATTAGAAAATTTCCACATACTTCTTGCTAAATTCACTTTTATACACACTTTTTGGATGATATATTCGTGTTAATAGAGGGGGATGAGGCAAAAGCAAGTGAACTGGTTACGTACTTTAACAATACGACACAATTTCTGTCGTTCACTTTTACTTTTCCTTTTAGTAAGAACAGGATTGCATACTTGGATGTTGACCTGAGTAAGAATTATACTAATGGATGCTATAGAGTAAATATATTTAGAAAGGAGACATATTCTAACACTTTTTACATTTTAGTAGCTGTCACCCCTTCCACCAAAAAAGATCCGTGATAAAGGAACAGTTAGTCAGGGCAGCACTTATGGTATGCAATGAAAATGACTTAATCATAGAATGTGATAGGTTATGATAAATGTTTTCCAAAAGGGGTTACCCAAATAACTTACTTACCAACTTACTGACAGAAGTACAGGATAAAAAATCAAAAGGATTTTATAAACCAATCTTATGTTCTACAACAGACCCTGTGACCGGACTAAATGAATGGGCTAATATAGATAACGTAGACCAAAAAAGAGCCAGCACAAATCGGTGTGAAAAAAATTGCATTATAACTAGAACATAGTGTATTTAAAAATACACAAATGTATCATTCACCAAATGAATCAGACCAGTTTCGGCAATGCTGCCTTCCTCAGTGAACAAAAACAGTATAACAAAATCTTCCTCCAACAAAACCATATATACATATAGATACTAATTAGCACTTATACAATTATTGAATTGATCAGGGTTTCAGAAATATTCATTCAAGCCAGGTGGAAATAATCCACCAAGCTTGACTATCCACTTCTTTTCTTTCAAATTAAGTATCTCATGCAATCCTGCCTTGTCCTGTGTTTTGTATATAATACAGTCAATGACTGTAAATCTAAATATCCCAGTTTTATGTTTACAAATATGTTTATACAGTGCACTAGATTGATTGCAGTTCTTAATCTCACTTGTGTTCACTTATCCATAGTCCAAGTGGCCTGGATGTTTGTCCAACATAAAATGCTGGGCATGTACAACTTGCTAAGTATATCACCCAATTGGTACTGCAAGTAGCAAAAAAGTGATGTCAAACACTCAAGGTGTATTTTGGCTAGTAAAACTGCAAGTTTTATAGACCTTTGAACAATTGGAACAATGACCACATGGATTGCAACCCATCAATTTCTCCCCAGTCATAGTTCTCTGGCTAAAAAACCTATCCTGATTCTGACACCTTTTGTAAGGGTTGAACAAAGAACTTAGAGAGCGACCCTTGCAAAAGGAATATATACACTTGTCTCCTACATATTCCATAAATGAGCCCTCCCCTTGAAGAATATCCCAATGCTTAGAGATGATATTCATAACAAATGTGTATTTTTACCATAGGTAGTAATTAGCCTAACTTGATTGCTCCTAACAGGCTGGTCACCCTTATATACAAGCAAATCAGATCTGTCCTGCTGCGAAGCAAACTGGCTAGCTCTACAGATGTCACCAGCCCTGTATCCCCGATTCCTGAATCTATTGGAAAGATCCTGCTTATATTGATTGTAAATAGAGGAGAGTGAACAAATTCTTCTAATCCTGAGAAATTGAGACTTGGGGATATTCCTGATGACATGTTGGGGGTGGAAGCTGGAAGCATGTAACAAGGTATTATATTGCAGAAATTTGCAGAAAATTTAGTTTTAAGCTCACTTATGGAATATGTAGGAGAAAAGTGTATATATTCCTTTCACAAGGGTTGCTCTCTAAGTTCTTTGTTCAACCATTACAAAAGGTGTCAGAATCAGGATAGGTTTTTTTAACCAGAGAATTATGACTGGGGAGAAATCGATGGGTTGCAATCCATGTGGTCATTGTTCCAATTGTTCAAAGGTCTATAAAACTTGCAGTTTTACTAGCCAAAATACACCTTGAGTGTTTGACATCACTTTTTTTGCTTCTTGCAATACCAATTGGGTGATATATTTGGCAAGTTGTACATGCCCAGCATTTTATTTTGGACAAACATCCAGGCCACTTACACTACGGATAAGTGAACATATGAGTGACATTAAGAACTGCAAACAATCTAGTGCACTGTATAAACATATTTGTAAACATAAAACTGGGATATTTAGATTTACAATCGACTGTATTATATACAAAACAGAGGACAAGGCAGGATTGCATGAGATACTTAATTTGAAAGAAAAGAAGTGGATAGTCAAGCTTGGTGGATTATTTCCACCTAGCTTGAATGAATACTTCTGAAACCCTGATCAATCCAATCATTGTTAATTGGTATCTATATGTATATATGGTTTTGTTGGAGGGAGATTTTGTTATACTGTTTTTGTTCACTGAGGGAAGGCAGCATTGCCGAAACCAGTCTGATTCATTTGGTGAATATGATACATTTGTGCCCATGAGCTACAACGCCGAAAGCAGAAGGCCACAGCACTGCTAGACCATAGAGCAGTGCGTCCAAAAGAGAGATATGCAGTGGGAATCCATGCCTTTGGGAAAACTGGCAAATGGAGACGTCCCCTAAAGTTTGTATGCGGGCTGTCACCTGATAATGGAAACAGCCGCGCTACGCAGCCCAGCAGCCGAACAAGTGGCTAAAAAGGACTGCTCACATGTATAACAAAAAAGTAGCATACCTGTTGTCCTTCACAAGCCCACACACAACCTGTACATCAATCTATGCTGAGGGAAGCTGACAGGAAAATCCAAAGAAGCTGCAGCCGCTGCAGAGTGGTACGTACATGTGCACTGTCCAATCCAGCAGTAACAAAACCACAAGCATCCCTGCCATTACCCTCTAACAGTACAGAATGGCACAGACAGCCCTGAGCTGTGCAGAATATGTGTAGCCCATCTTCCACATACTTGTGGCCATCTGGCAATGTAGTGGAATAGCAGAGCAGAGGTAGAAAAAAGTGACAGACATTTGAGTTTCAGACTTCATATCCCCTCAAAGTACATGCTAATGCAATAACTGTAAGTCTATCAACTGACTAAGCTTGTCACAGCAAGATGTACACAGTGTCCCTGTGTGTACCACTGTTGGTAATGGCTTTTCTACGTGACCAACCCAAAGAGGTGGAGAGGCATGCCTGCAACAGACAGACACTGTCCTGCCAGAGCCCCCCCTAGTGCAGTGGCAGGTGGGAACATGCCAATCCTGGCAAGCACAGACTACCTACCCAACAGTAGGAAAGAAACACTGCAGAAGGGAACACTGTCACGCAGGGGTAGCAACTCACCTCCCAGTCCATAGCAGCATGTGTGTATTGTGGGGGCTGCCAAACCCATCCAATGGTCACTGCAGCTGGGGTACACAAGTATGCAGGCCCATGTAGGCAGACATGGGTGTAACACAGGGATACCTCCCTATGTGACCTCTGTCACTGAAACTGAGACTGGGCCCCACACCCTGATTGGCAACAGCTGGGAGTTAAGGGGACCTGTGCAGTACATGTAGAACCTGTGGTGCAAGCAAGCTGTGTAGAATCCTACCAGACTACAATCACTTGTCAACCCCATGGCTGCATGAACTGCACATAGAGAAACCCTAGCAGACCAGGCAGTCAGAGCAAGGTGGTGTGTAGACAGCTGCACAGGGCCACTGTGGCAGGCAGCACTAATTCCGAGGGTACAACACAAGGTGGTGTACAGCAACAAACCCAATGTCAGATAGTGACTTGAACCGGAGTCGTGTCTACATCCTGTTCCCTGCTACACTGGATGTGATGGATACTGAGAGGCCATCAACAAGTGGTGTTACCATGATGGAATCTATGTACCTGTATAGCCTTGGTCAGCTTGGCAACAGATACAGCACAGTGCCCAGCCAATGGGGCAAACCAATGCTGGTAGTGGAGGGATACCTCTACCATTTAGAGCATGAAACACTGCCTAAATGGTACTGGGCATGTATCGAGCAGAGAGTAAAGGCCTGCAGAGGTCATGCCATCACTGTTTGCCAGGATGAGGGGGAAGAACTGCTGAAATCACTGCCACACCAGCATGGCCCAGATGCAATAACAGCCCAATTGGCTACACTGCGAGCAGAACTGTGGCAGAGGGCGGTAACCGGCAATGACCTGCCGAGCTTGGTAATGCAGAGTGTCCTAGGCACAGTGGACGACAATGTACTACAAGAGATGCCTTATCATGCCACGCTGCTTCGTAGTATAACCAGTGTACGGCAGAGGGCATGGGCATCCATGTCCACACCTCCATTAACACTTGCGGATATTGATATCTGCCAGTATCCACTCCATAGTGGCAACTTTATCCTCCGTAGAGGGTCTGATATGGATGGGACTGATTCCTTGGTTCTACTAACTACATCACAAAATCTGACAGATCTGTGCAGGTCTGACATCATTTTTGGGGATGGCACCTTCCCAACACGGGCCCATATATGCCGTCAGCTGTATACCTTACATGGATGTATTGGCACCCCCACCTCAGCAAGGATTGTCCCCCTGGTGTACTGTCTCATGACATGGAAGTCAGATTCTGCATACAACAATATGTTGGAGATACTGAAGGGTATGGCAGCGATCCGTGCCAGCCATAAGGCATTCCCTAAGAGTATTCTGAAGGGGTGCCTATTCCATTTTGCATAGATCATTTGGCACCAGATCCAGCATCACCACCTTGTGGCCCTCTATGGTACAGACACTGCTTTCTCAATCGCCATCCGCAAGCTGATTGCATTGGCACTCCTACCACTGGAAGATGTTCTCCCCGCATTTCTGGACATTGTGGCTACCTTACATGACCGTGCTAAGCCTATAGGCGTATTTCTGGACCATCATTATGTGAGAGCCTGACCACGGAAGTATGCATCCCACTGCTCAGCACTGCAATGCCTGCCATCTTCCTACCCTTTGAAGTTTTGGAATGTGTGTGACGTCTCTGACATGGACTTCCCGCGGACTAATAACCAGGTGGAGGCATGGTATCGTTGGCCGAAGGTGTTACTTGGACGCCCTACAGTGCAGCTGTCTGACCTTCTGTCTGTTCTGCAACAGGGACAGAACCTGACAGATACCCGGCAGGAGTCACTTTTGAGGGGGAATGTCTGTGACACTGCGTAGGAAGGCTATTGTTGTAAGGGAGCGTCACCTAAAGCACATCTTGCAACATAGGTGTGACTACAGTGATGTGCAGGATTTCCTACATGCTGCGGCACATTTCTACAAGTTGTGACTATATTTGGGTTTAGTACGCTCCATGCACTACACACATCACTTTACATATTGTGTTAATAAAGGCTTTGCCCACAGCACACAGGTTTCACATTACCAATTTCATGCCCACTTGGCATCCTATGACAGCCACATGTTCGACTGACAGTTGCACATGGCGGCATCTGGGGGGGGTGCAGAGTGTATCACTTTGGGGGTTTGTGTCTGCCACCTGTGGTTAGGGTGCAGGGGGTTCCTTTATTCCCACAGGGAATTGTCCACAGGCATTTGTCACTGCAGCTAATCTGCCAACCTGCCATGTGTTCACATCCAGCTTTATCACAGGGGGGTGTCGCGCTGCCTAGGCAGCTGAATCCTTATGAAATACTAGGGATTATTAATAAAAATTGGGACCTTATTAAAAGTGATTCTTCAATTAGAAACAAATTTCAAGGTCCACCTCATGTAGTGTTTAAATGAGGCCAAAATTTGAAAAATTTGTTAGAACAAAAGAGTATAACATCGGCCTCTACTAGTAGGACAGGTATGAGTAAATGTAATATGTGTCATTAGTGTCCATACATAGCAGTCGGCTCGTCTTTTACAATCAGGGATTGTGAGTATAAGACTAAATTCAAATTAAATTGTCAATCAAAGTCAGTAGTATACGTGGCCCAATGCCAACAATGCCTGGCATTCTATATAGGTAAAACTGACAGGAAATTAAGAGAACGGGTCTATGAACACCTATACCAGATCAGGAACATGAAACTGGAGAACGCTTTGGCTAGGCATATAAAGATTGTACGGACCACACCTTTAAGTTTAGGGCAATTGATGCTGTAATCCCTGATGGGAGAGGGGGGTCCTGATTCTCTGTTATTAGAAAGACTGGAATTATTATGGCAACTGCGGACTAGATCTTGCCATTTTCCTGGTTTAAATTAAGTTTACTCTATAACTTGTATTTTAAAGCTTAAACGTTTAATGAGATGATTCATTTTGTTTTCACTTTTGTACCAGGGAAGGATGGAAAATTATGTATTCATATGTTTCGTGTTTTAATGTGCTTTAATATGGATCTTATTTTTACACGGTACCCTAAGTGGTTATAAGTAATTTTTGCAACAACAACTTATTCAACTTATTCAAGTCATTCATTTTACATGTGCATTGAAATGAACTTTATTATAGCACAACTTTAGGTAAATGGTTATATTCATGTATACATATATATTTTTCATATAAGGACAGTAGGAAGCATTTGTTGTATATTAGTAATTTTATACTTTGTGGATTTGCACACGTTCTAAATAATAATAGTAAATGTACATATAGCTAGCCGATAGGCGTGGCTAACAATTAGTTAATTGTTTTAGTTTTAGCATTGGTAGATTTGAGCAGCTGACAAGGAATGTGTAATTATAAATGCGTACAACTTTTTGAATGTTTTTTATCTGAAGAAGTTCCGCTACTATGTGGGACAAAAAGTGCTTTAGTCAATAAAGGAGAAATAATTTCAGCTACGTGTTTTTTTTTATTTTTGTGTAAATCCAGTCAATCTCTGTTGGACAATTTTTGGTATTCATCGTTTGGTTTTGTTCCTGCTTACTGGTTCTTCTTGCCAGTCTATGGTCTGCCTTACTGAAAATTACCCTAACATATTTCGTGTAGTGCTGGAAAAGAGTATAGTAAATGATGTTAGTATAGTATATAGTACTCTAATACTGGAGTATGTGAGGTATAGCATGTAGTAAATGCTGATAGTATAATGTATAGTACTCTAATACTGGAGTATGTGAGGTATAGCATGTAGTAAATGATGTTAGTATAGTATATAGTACTCTAATACTGGAGTATGTGAGGTATAGCATGTAGTAAATGATGTTAGTATAGTGTATAGTACTCTAATACTGGAGTATGTGAGGTATAGCATGTAGTAAATGCTGATAGTATAGTGTATAGTACTCTAATACTGGAGTATGTGAGGTATAGCATGCAGTAAATGATGATAGAGTATAGTGTGTAGTACTGGAGTATGGATTAATGCAGCTGAATCAACCATGGACTATAGTGTACATTGCTGGAACTGACCGAGTGTGGTGTGTACTTCCCTAACACTTCCTTGATGGTGAAGCCTTGTGCAGAGGATTAGAAGTGAGGATGGAGTATGGTGAATTACACCAGATTTGATTCCAGTGTAGAGTGTGCAGTACTGATTGAATTACTGCCAGTAGCGCAGCAGATTACCCAATCAAAGTGTCAGAATGTCAGAAGTCTGGGGGCGGGTCTTGCTGTGCACAAAGCCGTTTCCGGTACTGCTACTGCAGTGCTGCATGGGAGTTGGGGTGCCGCACCCTTGAAGTACTTGCCTTCAGTTGAGATGTTAAAATGGCATCTGATAGCTTCTTCTCATGGTAATTCATATTTGTGATAAAGATTTCATGCAACTTACTCAGTGAAGAGTGTTTCTTTTATTAAAAACTGTCTAAAACCTTGCTATTACCTTTCTGCTGATGACATATTTATCCATTTATGTTTCCATATTCAGGATTCATACATGCTTTTCTACACCCGTTTTGAAAGATTTGTCCTTAGTTGTTTCCACTAAATGCTGAGCATCACTTTATGCCATTCCCAGCTTCACAATTAACATCTGCTTTGCCACATTTCTTGTTTAATATTCACAAGCTTAATTCAGATTATTCCTTAACTGATTTTCTAATGGAAGTGCATGTGATCCCATTTTGTACTTATAAAGTTACTTATTTTCATCCCTTGCTCTAACAATATCACTTGCATCTTTATAGATATGTATGTAAACAGTATACAATTCTTGTGTTTCATCTATTTCTTAACACATCCCTTCCTGGTACACTTACAATTGTGCATTTATTGTTGACCTTACATCAGTCAGTACTAATTCTACTATTATGTTTATGTTTCATGGTTCTCTAGCTTAATCCCACTATCACAAAACAATTAACAATACCCTTATAGTGACTCGATTCCAACAAACTCAGCTTACGTTTCTTAGAATTTACAGTCAAGCCTGCCTGTCTTATGGATTCTAGCACAGTCTGTGATTTTGCTACAGGAGATTTTATCTCTGCAGAATGTATGATCATATCATCCAGGTATTCCACAGCATATCATGAATGAGGCGTTAACATTTGTATCTACCAGTCTTTGAAAGGCGGCTGGAGTTCATGTACATCAAATAGTAACAGTGGGTACTGAAATAAAGCATCAGGGGGTTGCAAAAGCTGTTTTTTTTTCCTTTTCAGGGGTACTGAGTGGCATTTGCTAGTATGCTTTTGTCAAGTCCAATACTGTCAAGTTTTTGTCCGTTTCTAGGTTCACTATCAGTTCTAGGCATGGAATAGCTATCAAAATGTTGATGTGATATTCAGTCCATTCTGGTGGAGAGAAGGGTACACTTGAGAGCACCTCATGGTCGATCCTTATTGAAAGCTGTGGATGCACAGGGACTGCTGTTCATAGGATGGTGTGGGGACTGGCTAGGTTGGATGCGCAATGAGTCCCTGTGCTGCCCAACACTGCTACCAGCAAATGTGATGCCCACCAATATGTGCCATCCCCATGCTGGGCCAGTAATCAAGGAGCCTGAATACTCACTACTGACACTGGAGAGAGAGACATGCACTTGGAATACACATGGATATACTCAGTATTTCCAGATGCAGACCTTTCTGCATCAAGTACAATTTTCATTAAGAGCACACAGGGACACACTCAGCCGAGTGTCCACGCCAAGTCCTCCAGCACCCTCTCTGTAAACCCAATCCTTCGTGTCCCTGCCCCAAGTAGCTGACACTCACACTCTTTAACATTTAATTTTCACACACACACACACACACACACACACACACACACACACACACACACACACACACACACACACACACACACACCTAGAAAATGCTGGCACAGATTTCCCGCTCTACCAACTTTGCTTAGACTATAAGGTAGTTATCAGTGCCACCAGTCAGTTACTATGAGGCTCTTACAAAAGGTATCCAATTATATGGTGCAATATTAATACTAATACAAATGGCAGTAGTTCACCAAGATGGCTAGGCCTTCTGCAGTGGCCGACACAGTGTCACCAAATAAATGTAAGTGTTTTCCAAGGTTAGATACTTTCAACAAGCACCAGTCACAATAAAAGTTTTAAATATATTTAATAATAAATAATAAAAGAGCATGAAAATATATATTCACAGTAAACTACACAGTTCAGATCACAGGAAATACTGAAAAGAACATTGATGGACAGACTCAGAAAAACAATATCTGAACTAAGCTCCATTATATTCCTGACTAAATCTAAAAGAATCACTGTTCCCAAGTTTAGTTACTTACTACCGCAAGGCAGAATGCTGTGGGTGAGGGTTTTTCTAGTCAGCCTTCCCAAACAGAATACTCTATATTCTGAGATTACTCCTTGTAAAATATAATATCCAAGATGATTTGCAGAATGACCTCATCGGGTCACCTGACTCTAGGTTCCGACAATATCTCCTTTTGAAGTTTGAGACAGGACTTTAGCAGACTGATGCAATTCACATTTCGAGCTTTTATGGCAGTGCTTAGGAGCCCAAGACATTTACAACACTTCCCCCATCTTTAGAAAAGCTAACAGATAATGGCTGCTCCCAGACCTACCGTCTCCGGCCCTACTCAGCACTGTGGGGTGTCATTCAGTTATTTAACAGCCCATTTACATTTCCCTTATTTTTCTTGAAAAAGCTAGTTAACCTTTGCTGTGCCAGTGTCCTTTATTAAAACATACACATTAAATTCAGATACCATAATACTTCTAAATTTCTCTTCATTTCAACAGGGTGCACTGTTGATACATTTTAACACAATTAACACAAGCAAAGCTCACAAATACATTTTCAACTCAAGCATCTGTGCAAACCAGTTTGATATACTAATGACATGTAATTATTTACAAAATTCCAGCTAGCTGTGCTGGCACAAGGCATATATCCACTGCCCTACTTCACCTGGCATGGCTGGCAGTACCTCCTATCATCACAGTCCTATTTTGCATCCAGGTAGGGAGTTAGGGCAGCGAAAACTGCACTCCTCAGCAGTAGAATGACGTTGTCATATGTGCCTCAATGTCCACACTTGGCTCTGAGCATGGGTTAGAGTTATTTCATGGGAAGAAGGAGAACTTGATACACTCAAAAGATGAGAAGTTGCTGTGGATGTGTGGTGGGGTAGCCAATGGTCAGCTGCAAGGAGCAGAGAAATGTTGATATGATATTCATTTTTCTACTTCTTTCCATGGTTTCAGTACACTAATGGGATAAATTAGATTTACATATGTCTTTCCTGGCTGTCAAAAGCTCAGTCTGTCACAATGACTGCTGGCATCAATGACTTTTTAAATACTCCACTTATATCACAAGTACAGTCAAATTGTGGCCCTTTATAGTTGATGTATAAAGATTTAGATGAGTCTCTATTTACATGAGATTATACATACCTGCCATACTGAGACTGTCAGGTCTCTCGAAAGCATTATTATTTAATAAACGGCTTGAAACGTTTTGCAGCAAAATGGATCTGGACTTGATTAGGGTATGGGTTGATTTTTATAAGAGAGAAATTTATTTGACAGAACCTTTGAGTCAAAAGCTTTGTAACATTGTTGCACATTTTTTTTAGATTTCAGTTATCTAGTAAAAACAGGAGAAATAATGTTCACAGTTTTGTGTTTTGGAAGCCGCTATTCCATTACTGTTATCACAGAACCTTGACAACATTTAAGGATGTTAACTGCCTGCATTTAAGTTGCATGAACGTGTGAAATCAAATAGAAAGGGGGGGGTGCTGTAGTTCATAGGTTCATAGGTTTCATAGGTTCATACTAGGCTATCTGCCCAAGGGCATTTATAAGCCTAGCCCATAGTTATTTGGCTTTCGTTAGTTTTAAATAAAACTATGCCTATTATTTTGGTGTGCCTCTGTCAAGCAGTGACACTGAAGTAATCCCTGGGGTATATTTGTTTCCAATTAACTGTTCTCCAGGCTTTTTTAGCTGTAGACCATAATTTAAAACCTATATTTAGTTGAGCTTTTTGGACAATCTGTTATGAGTACAGTAAGATTCTTGGCATGTTATAAAAGCCCAAAAATCTCAGTTTTGGACCAAATGTATATATATATATATATATATATATACTGAAGAGATTGAGAAGTTTATGGACTTTCTTCTTCTTCTTCTTATCTTGGTGACTCTTTTTCATCACATAACTTGGTCTGAAGGTACATATTTAACTACCTCTGAAGAAGAGTTCTGTGTTCTTTTGTTAAAAAAAAAAATCTGCTGCCTGTTACTAACATTCCTAAAAAGGAAAATAACACCTTTGACCTATTAATAACCAACACACCAAGAAGGTTGTAAGCATACCTCACAACATTCAAACATTAAAAATCATAGCACTGTTTATGAGTGCATCACTTAAACAATGTTTTTAATTTGTCCCCGAAAGAGGCAAATGTGCCTAGTGTGCTTGCCTGTTAATGCATAATCAAAAATTAAATAAAAAAATGCTCCTTTAGTGTATGCAATGATATTCCTTATATTTCATATGCAGCTATCTCAGACTTCCCCTTCTCTTTGCGCATGTGTAGCCGATATACATCAGAGGCTAATTTCTTCCCAGGACCCTTACGTATTCAGGGACTCTGCTTCTTCCTGGGTACCCCACCTCTTGTGTTGTATCCTTGTCTTTATTGCTCATCTCTGTGGTCTCTGTCCTTTCATGTTGGGTGGGAACTGGCATTTATGTTTTACATGATGTGCTGGTGTGAATTCCTGCTGTGGCCTGTCCATTATGCGCACATTACTTTTTCTTACTTATCACTATTAGGTCACAGTTTGTGTAACACTCTCATGCAGATCTCTTGGATTATCTCAACAGGCTGTCTCTTGCTTGCTAGTGTAATTATGTTAGATCCATAACTCCCACTTATCTGTCTCTGCTTTCACAAATACCATATTTTGTTGTTGACATGCATGCATGTGAGTGCAGGACATAGTTTTGCTATCCGATGGTGTTTATGCACAGGTATTTCTCAACATTAGGGTTATTCTAAGGCCTGCCCTAAACCTTCAGTTCTGCACTAGCAGGTTCAGCTCAGATGAGTGATGCTCTACACATCCAGTTTCATCTCAGTAACAAAGTGATAATGATAACAGGGTGCTAAACTTAGAAGTCAAAACACTGAGTCACCCATTTTGACTGCAGGGTGTGCCACTTCTTTTGAAGTCCCACTAACTGCAGCACAGTAGTTAGTGTGGTAGCTTTATTGCCAGTCATTTTAGCCAGGCAATAAAACTTCAGCATAGAGTGCATCAATAAAATGTTACAAAATAAAACCGCTCAATGTCTTCCCACTACCCTCCTTCACCACCTCCCAGTGTAGTATGTACTACTAAGATGAACTTTACATACTCCACTCTGGTTTTGAAATAAAGCACAGTATATACTCTGGAGAGATGAAAGGCAAATGTTGCGTTTTTCGGCTTTTCCCAGTTAGGGGTTGCCACAACGGAACTCCGGTCCGCTAATGATTGGCAGTAGATTTTTATGTGCCGAGTTGCCGGCCCTGATGCACAACCTTCAACGAAGGTATGCCCATTCACGCATGTCTCCACACAGAAGATGCTCTAGCTGAGAATCGAACAGGACAACGTCTAACTGTGAGGCGACAACGCTACCGCATCACCACCACCACAGTAGAGATGAAAGGCAAATGATCTGCTAAAT
This sequence comes from Protopterus annectens, assembly GCF_019279795.1. Classification (NCBI taxonomy): domain Eukaryota; kingdom Metazoa; phylum Chordata; order Ceratodontiformes; family Protopteridae; genus Protopterus; species Protopterus annectens. The sequence goes on along the minus strand of NC_056743.1, from coordinate 1,954,954,972 downwards.
TCCCATAAGTAATAAAAAAAATCCCATATATCCATGCAGTTCACCACTGCCACCTAATGCATTTAGTTGCAAACTGACAATAGAGGTGTCTAACCTCTCAGTATCAACTGCATCTATATTCAGGAAAGTCAAGTGCTATGTACTGCCGAGCTGTAAGTACTATAGACTAAAATGAAATAAACAGGTGTAACAATAAAATAAAATAGAAAACAGTCCCACTAACTAGACCTCACCCAGTAACTTTAAATCATGCAGTGATGATAAACACAAAAATATATTTAATACAGCGAAATGGAGCATACTTCCAAACTTTACTGCTTAATGATGCAACCAGATTTTTAACATGAGCAGTAATAGAAAAAGAAATAAATATAAGAGCTCTTGCTTTCCACCCACTGTATTTACCATCCCAGCCCACCAATGTTCCTAAGACATAAAATATGTCAACATCTATGAGTCGTATTCATAGGATCATAGGAGATTATCAGGCTATCAACCTAGAGGTCATTTTAAGTCTAGCCATTTCAACCCAATGTAATACTGTATCGTTACTAGTCAATAGCTAAGATTGCATTTAGTGATGACTGTCCATGTCCAGGAGGGTTGTGAGCACTGCATTCATTATATTTTATTATTCATTATATTTACTAGTGTTATTCTCTGGTCCAGATATCTAATTGTTTTCTTAAACAAAGACAATGTCCTGTTGCCCTTTCCCCCCTGACCAGCCACAGCATTTCCAATTCCAGTCTTGTACTCATGCAGATTAGAAGCACCACCATCTTCTATGGACTGAGTTCATTCTAACTCCTTACTAGCTGGCTACTTGCTAACAAAATAACAAAGCTTTACCTTTTTTTGTTTCCCACAACATTTTGAACAAATAACCATATAATTATCATTTCTTAATCTATGCATTCCTGCCACATTAATTATACCACCGACATAGTACAGTTGAAAAATACCATTTAATGCAATGACTGTGAAATCAAAGTTACACAATGATGCATCAAACTTCATGACTCAGTTTGCTACTATTAGTGTTTTGACAGTTTTGATTCAAAATGTCTCTAAGACTGGTATTGACGGTAAATGGCACTGAAATGAAGCGTGCCCTGCTCTGATGTACAAAATTGTGCCGCAGTGCCAGTCATTGATTTATAGTCGACCACATTCCCAAAATGACAGCATCTCATTATCCAGGAGGCACGAAGATGCTTCTGTTCACGGTGCAGCTGAAACAACTCTGCAGCAGTACCTGTCACCTGTGCTATTACAGCACATGTATTATAAGAGGATCACACACAGACAGTGACCCCCAACTTTCAAGGACACACACACACTTATGCAGTTATACTCACAGTAGCCATTTGCACACATATACTCTCTCCCTGTCTCTCTCTCTCTTTCTCACACACAAAAACATGCATGTACTGACACAGACATACAAACACATATACTCTCTCATTCACACACACACACCATGACTTACCTACGCTGACAATATGTGTAGGGTGAAGTGTCTTTGTTTCAAACTGCACAGATTCCCACCACTGAAATACACAGATGAACTGTTGCACACATGCCTTTGAATCTCTTCCCTGCACAGTACTTGCATAATTTAAGCAACTATGAGCATCATACCATGCAAGTTCTTTAATGGGGTAGCACAATGGGAAAGTCATTATCACAGACCCCTCCCACAGACTACAACATTAGCATGTGGTGCCTCAAACGCCACTGCCTAAAGGACGCATTGCTGGTTATAGGCAGGAAGGAAGCACACAGTCATGCTTGTAGACAGCAAGCGGGCCTATTAATCGGAACAGTCCAGAAAAGTATATAAGACATCTTGCATACTTAGCAAGTCATATATGAATACAGGACTAAATATTAAAGTTATAACTTTTCCTTTAATTGGGCAAACATTCCCCTGTAGCTTTACTACCATTTAACATTTTTACTCATACTTGCACAAAGGTATCTATGGGGCCTCACAGACTACATGATTTAGAGATATAAGATGAGTGTTCAGAAACTTTTCTCCCCAAAATATTACTTATTACCAAAGTCAAAGACTCCTAATTTAATTTCATAAATATAGTATTGCAACTTTACTAAAGTTCTGTAGTTTAACACCAAAGTTCAAAATTCCATCTATGGTACCTTAGCTCATGAAAAACTCCATTGTCTTTGCAGATTTCAGTCCATACAGATAACATCAAACAGGAAACATTGCTGTGTGTGACTCTGAGCAAGTCACTTAATCACCAGACACTGCTCCCGCAGGGGCTGAGTCTGAAAATGGTCCATGGAGATCAATGCCCTACTCTGGAAAATGTACAGTTGTGTAAAATCTTATCATAATGGTATATACCCTTGCCTTCACCGCTGCAGTATTCATAACTGATGGCATTCCCTGCCATGGAAGCCCATCGTTCACCAGTCTACCAAAGCCAACCTTTTTTGAGGTATGCTGAATGTCATCTAAACTCTCCTCGTATAGTGTAGGGCATAAAGGTGTACCATCCTCAAAACTGATTGCTCCCTCATATGCAGAGGCCCTTAACAGTAACCTGCCCAAGCAACAACGACCTCCAAAACTGAAACGCAAACAAACACCAATCACAACCAAAGTGTCACATAGCTCACAACACCAGTGTGAGACCCAAAAACAGTCACTAAGGCAAGACAATATGCCCGACACTTTAGTCATAGGTGACTGTATAGTCGGGCACACTGATGTTCCACTCATCAGGCTAAACAAGGAGAAAATTACAGTCAGCTGCCTGCGGGTGCCAGGATCCACCACATAATGCATGTACTCAAGTCACTCCACAACAAGTACAAATATGACTCTGTCATTGTCCATGTTGGAGTGAATGACGTGAGACATACCTCCCTGGACTACATGAAAAGAGACATGGAAGAGCTCTCAGATCATGTGGCCCCAGGAAGGTATGACCCTAGCCCTGAGTAGCATCCTGCCTTCGCCCAGAATGATACCATAGTATAAGGACAAAATGATTGACTTCAACAATTGGCTAAGCTTCTGGTGTCATTCAAAAGGGATCCAGTATCTGTCTGCCTGGGATGACATGATCGACAAACCACGATGGTTTGTCAGAGATGGTCTGCACCTGTCACCCCGGGATTCAGGTTACTGGCTAAAGCTCTTGCCACCCCTATAGTGCCTTTTTTAGGCAAAGTTCAAAGGATAAAACCACCACTGTAACAGGTACAAGCATGCAAAATCTGAAGTTAATGCTACTCAATGCTAGAAGTCTAAACCTCAAAATGCACTCTCTCGAGGCACTCCTAAAAATGGAGAACATCGATATGTGTGCAGTAACTGAGACCTGGTTCAAGGCTCCACAGAGCACCCCTGCAATACTAGGCTACAACTCTTACCACACTTTTCGGCCACCAAACCAGGACCGAAACACTAAAGGTGGAGGAGTGTCCATATTCACCAAGGATCTTCACACCACCAGGCTAGTTGCCCAACACAATGCGTCTGAAATTCTCCAGGTGCAACTAACACTAGGTAAGACTGCAATCCAAATTGTAGCATGCTACAGATCCCCCACCATGCCCCAAGATTCTCACTACACCTTTCTAAACATACTGGAAAATATTAAGATACAACCAAACACCCTAATACTGGGTGATTTCAACTACCCTACCATTAACTGGGGAAACTACTCATGTACCAACACCTTTGCCCACGGTTCTTGGAATTCATAAATTCCAATGCCCTGGATCAACTAATCCATAGTCCCACCAGGGGCTTCAATATCCTAGACCTGGTCATTACCAACATGGGAAATCAATGCTCCACACCTATGGACACCCCCTCATTGGTCAGCCCTGACCATAAGCTAATCACCCTTGACATCCACATCCCTCCTCCACCCCCCCCGTAAGGAAACCTGCGTAAAAAACTTCTCCAAAGCCAACATCATGCTACTGAAGTCAGATGTGACAAACTTAATGACATCCATGCAGATGGGAACTGAAAGTTTGACTGCTGAATCCTACACTAAGGCACTGTATGAGCACATCCATTTGTGCATGAATCGTGCATCCCAAATAGAACCAATATGGTCTCCTCCAAAAAAAAGGAAGCCAATCTGGTGATCCCCTGTCATAAACAAACTTTACGACAAAAGGAAGAAACTGTTGCAGAAAAGAGGAAAATCCCAGGATGCAAAAAACTTCCTTAACAACCTCAGTAGGAAGCTAAGATCCCTCATAAAATCCTCCAAAGCTAGTTACGAAAATAAAATTGCCAAAGATTCCATTGATAACCACAAGGCATTCTATAGCTATGTCAAGAATCTAAATGGCAATGCTCAGATCTGCTCTGAGCTACAGCAGAATGGCATTAAATATACTGATCCCAAGGATATTGCCAATATCCTGGCAGATCAATTCAGTGCCAGCTTCACCTCCCTCTCGCCCCCTAAAGGGCCCATCTCAATAATGAAAGATTGCCAAATTCTGGTAATAACGGCCACACAGGTAAAAAATGCATTCTCCAAAGCTAAGAATACAGCATCCATGGGACCAGATGACATCCCGGGCTGTGTACTACATGAACTACAAAATGAACTGGCACCTCACTTGAATGTCATGTTTAATCATAGCCTCACCTCAGGCTTCATGCCCACTGGTGGCGCACAGCTACAGTTATCCCACTCCACAAGGGGGGGATCCACCTTGGATACTGGGAACTACCACCCCATCAGTCTGACAAGCCTGATCTGCAAGGCCATGGAATGTATTATCATGGAACTTATAAACAAAGATATTGGCAATCTTCAAACACTGGACCCCACCCAGTTTGGGTTTGTGAAGGGCTGATCTTGTCTCCTGAACCTGATTGACTTCTTTGAATCAGTTTCCAGAGCTGTGGACGAGGGTAAGGCAATTCACACAGCCTATCTGGATCTTGCCAAGGCCTTCGACACCATCTCCCACTCTGGAAACATAGATAAACTTACTAAGCAGAGCATTAATCCCTACGTCACTTGATGGGTTGCCAGTTGGCTTACTGACAGAACCCACACTGTAAAAGTAGCCGACTCAAAATCCAGCTCCAGACAAGTGACAGGTGGAGTACCTCAGGGTTCAGTCCTGGGACCGCTGTTGTTTGGCATCTACTCTCTGAAGTACAGGTCAACACCAAGGGACTCTGGCTAACAAAGTTTGCAGATGACTGCAAACTGGGAGCCATTACTGAATCCCCAAATGATGTGGATATTCTACAAAAGGGCCTTACAGAAACAGATGCTTGGTGCCAGAGCCATGGGCTCAAGCTCAATGCTAAGAAATGTATAGTTGTCCCATATAGGAAAAAACTTGTACCCATGAATTACCACATAGGTGGCAGTACACTAAACACCGAAAGTGTGATAAGAGATTTAGGGACACAGGTGGAAAGTGGTCTGACCTTCGATAACCTCATCGCCACAACAGTCATGAAATTCTTCTCTGTGGGACACCTCATCACTAAGGGCTTTTCATCCAGAAAAAAGGAGGTCCTTGTCCCACTGTACTCATCCCTCATTAGACCCATTATAGAATACAATGCCCTGTTTGGTATGTACCTCTCAAGACATCTGCAACAACTGGAAAGGTCGCAGAAATACCTCACTAAAAAAATCACAGGCCTAAAGCAGATGCCCTGTGCTAACCATCTAAAAAAACTCCAGCTATACTCTGTCACATATCGTCTACTCAGAGGCGATCTCTGCTTAACATACAAGGCCATGTCAAACCCAGAGCTGTTGGACATGCTACACTTAAAGAAATCCCAATCTCTCAGAGCCACACACTCCAGGGATCTAAACCTTGTCATCACAATGAACAAAACATACTGGAGGGATATGTTCTTGACCCAGAGACTCCCCAGACTCTGGAATAGACTGCCCATACCTGTCAAGCAGAGCACCTCTTTGGCCCTCTTCAAAAGAAACCTTGACAACTGGATGGGAGATTAAAAAATTCACCCCCGGGATCACGTCAGTCACCCTGCTAGACAGGGGTCCAGGGAAGTAAATATTGTGGGAAGAAATAGCCAGGGAATTGTTATGGCTAGGCTTGTATAGGCCCTAGGGCTGATAGCCTAGTACCAACCTATGAACCTATGAACTTATGAACAGCAGTTGAAGGAAAACCAAAGAGAACCTGCACAACCAGTAAGAAAAAAAAAGACTAGGGATGGAGGGAGGGATTAAATACTGCAGCGGTGAAGGCAAGGACATCAACTGCTATGGTAAGATTTTACACAACTGTACTATGTCCTTACATTCACCACTGCAGTATTCCTTACTAATGGGAGAGTGCCAAAGCTCAAGAAGAAACTTGGGAGGAGGAAGCAGCAGTAGAGCCCTCTAAGAAGCCATGAAGAACGGCATTAGCAAAACCAGCTCTAGCTCTGGAGATACCATCCAGCTTGTAGTGTTTGATAAAAGTAATCACAGAAGTCCAGGTAGCTGCTTTAAGAATATAATTAGTGTATGAGCCCTTGAAAAAAGCACCAGAAGAAGCCACAGCTTTAGTAGAATGAAACTTTACAGAAGAAGGAAGGCTCTCACCATGAAAAGTGTAACAAAAAGAAATAGCCTTTGAAATCCAAATAGAAATAGTTTGCTTGGAAACAGGCAATCCTGAAGATCTAGGATGAAAGGAAACAAACAACTGATCATATTTTCTGTTAGCTTTAGTCTTATTCAAATAAAATATGAGCTGTCTATACACATGCAAAGTATGCAGCACTCTCTCACTGTCAGATTGTGAGAGGGGAAGAAACTAGGCAAATTAATAGACTGATTAAGTGACACCTCATTAACCACCTTGGGCATAAAAGGATTAGTAAGCAAGGACACCCTGTTCTCACTGAATATCAAAAAAGGTGGACAAGCCATAAGGGCTTGGATCTCAGACACCCATCTGGCAGAAGTAAGAGCTGACAAAAGAACTGTCTTCCAAGAACAATGTTGCAAGGAAGCTGAAATGGCAGGCTCAAAAGGAGCCTGAGTCAATTTCTCTCTTAGCCTCAAATCTAGAAACTAACAGAGGAGTTAAAAGCAGACAAGCAGAAAGAGCTGATAAGTGGGGCTTAACAGAAGAATAGGCCAACCAGCACTGAGCAACTCACACAAATAAGAGAGAACCAAAGGAACATCCACAGAAAGTGGGTTGAAGTCACGCAAAAGTCACCAAATAGAAAACCTCTTCCATTTGTAGGCTTTCCTAGTAGTAGGTTTCCTGGCCTCCTGCAGGACCTGCAGCACGTCCTCAGAAAAAAAGGTGTCTATGAGGAATCAAAACCCTATCACCCACAGTGTCAGATGAAGCGTGGACAGGTGGGGATGGATGAGAGATCCCTTGTCTTGTGCGAGTAGGTCTACACCATGAGGCAATTTGTGATGATTGCCCTTGGCTAGATGCAGAAGTAGAGGGAACCAGTGCTATCGCGGCCAAAAGGGAGTTGCCAACAAGATTTTGGGAGCATCCTGAACAGGACTCTCAGAATGAGAGGAAGGGGGGAATGCATAAAGAAATATCCCCTTCCAAGAAAATGAGAGTCTGTCAACCTTCCATACCAGAGGACCTGGTACTCTGGCACAAAACAGAGTCAGTTGTCTATTCAAGGGGGTGGCAAAGAGATCTGTTTGAGGGGCACCCCACTGGTGAACAATTTACAAAAACACATCCCTGTGAAGCATCCATTTGTGTGATTAAGTGAAGGATCTGCTCAGAATGTCTGCCACAATTTTCTGATCTGAAGAAATATAAATTGCCTGAAGAGTCACTTGATACTTGACAGCCAGAATCCATACCAGAAGTACCAGCTGCCAAAGGAGGTAAGATCTTGTTCCCCCATTTGTTGATATACCACATAACCATGGTGTTGTCTGCGAATACTTTGAGAGGCCCCAGAGAGAAGATAGGATGAAAGGCCTGAAGAGCCAGCATAAGAGCCCTCATCTCTTTGATGTTGATCTGCTCCTTCTGCTGATGAGGCGACCATAATCCATGAACCTTCAGGGAGACAAATGGTGCTCCCCATCTCACATCTGAAGCATCTGTGAACAGATCCTGAGAGGGAAGAGGAGGCTGAAAAGGGAGCCCTGGATTCAGAGACAACTGTTGAATCTACCACAGAAGTTCCTTCTTGAGACAAGGTGGAAGAGGAACTGTAACGTCTAGAGGATGCACACATTGAAGCCACATTGACTTCAGAAACCACTGGAACTTCCTCATGTGGAGTTTGGCCAGAAGGAGCATCAAAATGGTGGAAGCTGCGACAACCCTACTCTGGCCCAGTAATCAAGGAGCCTCAATACTCACCACTGGCAACAGCTAGGGAACATACACACTGGAAGAATGACAAGTACTCGTACAGTAAAGTGCAATTTCACTTAAGAGGACATAGAGATTACAGTCAGTCTGGGGCTGGTTTCTCCCTGTTTCTCCAGATCCCCAGTAAGACTCCCCACTGGCACAGCTATAGAGTTGAGATCTCAGCTGGGTGGCCAAGCTAAGACCTCCAGCACCATCTCCTTCCAACCAGTGCTTCATGTCCCTGTCCAAGTAGCTGACACACACACACACACACACACACTTTGAGATTTGATTGATATACAAACACACACCTGGGAAAGGCTGGCACAGGTTTACTAGCTATTCCCCCTTTTGCCCAGACAATAAGGTAGTTCCAGCTGCCACCAGCCACCCTTATCAGCTACTATAAGGTTCTTACAAAGGATGCCCAATCCTAATGTGTAATGTTCCTATTAATCCAAATGGTAGTCTGACCAAGCAAGCCTATTGGAGTGGCCTGTACAGTGTCATCAAATACATATGCCAGTACCTCTGAGAGCTTAAATATGTCTCTCAAATATCAGCCACAAAAATGGGTTTAAATATATTTAACAATAAATAATAAAAGAGCAAGACAATACTCAGTCAATCAACATGGTTACTTCAGAGTTCAAAATCACAGGAAATATTTTAAAACAACATTGCAGGACAGTCTCAAATAAATACAGAAATCATCTAAACTAAACTTTACTATATTCTTATCTATATCTAAGATACTATGCCCTAAGTCTTACAGACAGGCAAGTGCAGATGAAGTTGATGAGTAGAAGTTCTCGCTAAGTCCAAGACAAAATACAAAATGCACAGTCTCTCTCTGAGAGAGTTCTTAAATTAATATCAAATATTACTGCTGGGTTAGCTTGGAGGACATCACTCATTGTCACCTGACTTCAGTTCTCAGGCTAAACAGATACTAACAGAACTTAACATCTCTGTGTGAGAAATACATATCTCTCAGATCCTTGCTGTTGCTAGAAGACATAAAACAATAAAACACTTACAAAACAAAGCAGAAGGCACCATTTTAATAGACATCCTGTCTCCTTGCTGCATTGAAACTGACTTTTATAACACAATCGTAAAGCAGTCTAATTTCAACTTATTTTCTTGAAGTTTTGCAAGTCAACTCTGTATGCTCCAGTTTCTACTGTTAAAACATACATTTGCACAGGTATATAGTTTATATACATTTCTGTTCTTTTCCAGTAGGGTACGCTGTGGACACATCCTTGAAGCTCAGTTCTGTACAAACCCTGTTCAACACACACTTCTGTACCAGTAGTTTAATATACACATAACATATACTGTAAAATACTGGTAGATTTTTATCTTTCTTCTTTAATACATATAACATAGTTCTCTTACATTTGTAAGAAAAACATATGAATCATGTTGATAGTCACAAATGACATATGATTATTTACAAAATTCCAGATAGCTGGGCTGGCATTGTCTCCTTTTGTTACATTTCTAAATAAATCATAGTAATATTCTCGAATGACAAAATTATTTACAAAATTCCAGCTAGCTGGGATAGCAGTCTTTACCCTATGTCACAGAACTGATGAACCCCAGAGCTTTCAGAAACTCCCTGGCTGTAAAGGAGGCCAGGGGAAAAAGAATTTGTAAGTAAGAAATGAAAGTTAAGGCCTTTGGAGGAGGCATAGATGCCAACATTGGCATTATCTGAATCTTGCAACCCAGAAAGACATGATCCTGAGAAGGAGTCAAGGAAGAGTTTTTGAAGTTTATCTTGAACCCAGGCTCTGAAGAAGAGAGATGGTAAAATGAAGATTTTGCAAAAGGACTTCTGGAGAGGATGCTTTCAGCTGGTCATCCAAGAAAGGAAATATTTGAATCCCTTGAAGCATGCAAAAAGGAATCACTGGAGCGAGTCATTTGGTGAACACCCTTGGGCAGAAGAAAGGCCAAAGGGCAAAGCACAGAACTGAAAATGCCAGGAAGCAAGAGAGAAATGCAAAAACTTCCTGAAAAGAGGATGGATCAGAATATGGAGATAAGCATCCTTGAGATCCAGAGACACCAGAAAGTCCTGAGGGAGCAAGACAGGAAACAGAGTCTGAAGGGACAACATCCAAAAGGAAGACACTTTCAGAAAACTGTTTAGATGAGAGAGGTCTAGAATTGGTCTCCAAGTACCCTCTTTTCTGGGCACTAGAAACATTCTTGAATAAAACCCCTTCTCCCTTTGGGACACCAGCACCTTTAGAATAGTACCCTGAGACAGGAGATCTCAAAGAACCTCCTGGAAAAAAGGAAGTTGTTCCCGATGAGATTGAGGAATGCCCAGAAAGGGAGGATAAGAAATCCATACCATGAAGTACCCCTGATGAATGAATGACAGAAATCAAGAATCTTAGGTGATTCGAAGCCAAATAGGAAGAGAAAGAGAAAGCTGAAGAGAGAGCAATGTGGTTAGGAACATGTGAATAATCAGACGGCACCTGGTTTGTCAGGAAAGGAAGGCTTTTGAATCCCTATGCCTGGGTGGCCTTAGCAGGAGGAGCCCATTTACCAACATTTTTATCTTTAGCAGGAGGACAAGATTGCCTATGAACAAAGGCTGGCTTAGAAGGGTAGTTTCTCTGAAATTTGGGCACAGGAGAAACAAAGACATGTTTAAGGTCCTGTAATGCTTTCCCCTTGTCCTGAAGAGACTTAAACCAGCAGCCGCTTCCCCAAACATTGATTATCCAGAGGAGCATTCATCAACTTAGCCTTAATATCATCAGGTAAAGGCTGAAGCCTAAGCCAAGAATACCTCTTCAGTACTGAACCAAAAGCAGCAGCCCTAGAAGAGGCATCCACTGCACCATAACTACATTTAATAGAATGATGAATGACTTGAGAGGAAGTTCCTAGCAAGGAAAGAGCAGAAGATTTACTCTGAGTCTGGAAGATCAGAAAAAATCTGACAAGCTTGAGAAAGAAGAGTCAACACATACCTAGATATATGGGTCTGATAATTAATAGCCCTAAAAACTAGGGTAGCCGAAGTATAAACCTTCTTAAACAGCCTGACCATGGTTCTACTTTCCTTGTCAGAAGATGGTAACTTGGACGAAGGAAGCAATTGAGACCACTTATCAGAGGCTGCAGACACCACAGAGGGGTCAGCAGCAGGACATTTGAACAAAAAGGAACAATCCTCAGACACTCTATAAAACCTATTAGACTTCTTCGGAGCAGGGGGCAGAGAATCAGGTGGTTTAAAGGCATTGAAAAAAAGCATCTATTAAAGCAGCCAAGACAGTAGGAATAGCCACGGGTTTAGGAGATTCCATCTGAAGTAAGTTATAGTACCTCTTATGGATATCAGAAACCTGGGCACAATCCCACTTAAAAAATTCCATCATCCTAGAGATTGTGTCCCCAAAGGAAATTTCCTCAGAAGGTTCATAGGTTCATAGGTTGGTACTGGGCTATCGGCCCTAGGGCCTATACAAGCCTAGCCATAACAATTCCCTGGATATTTCTTCCTACACTATTTACTGCCCTGGACCCCTGTCTAGCAGGGTGACTGACGTGATCTCCGGGGTGAATTTCCTTTCTCCCATCCAATCGTCAATGTTCCTTTTGAAGAGGGCCAAAGAGGCACTCTGCTTGACATGTATAGGCAGTCTATTCCAGAGTATGGGGTGTCTTTGGGTCAGGAACCTATCCCTCCAGCATGTTTTGTTTATCGTGATGACAATGTTTAGATCCCTGGATTGTGTGGCTCTGAGGGATTGGGATTTCTTTAAGTGTAGCATGTCCAACAGCTCTGGGTTTGACATGGCCTTGTATGTTAAGCAGAGATTGCCTCTGAGTAGACGATATGCGACAGAGTATAGCTGGAGTTTTTTAAGGCAGTCAGCATAGGGCATCTGCGTTAGGCCTGTGATTCTTTTAGTGAGGTATTTCTGAGGCCTTTCCAGTTGTTGCAGGTGTCTTGAGAGGTACATACCAAATGGGGAGTTGTATTCTATAATGGGTCTAATGAGGGATGAGTACAGTGGGACAATGACCTCCTTTTTTCTGGATGAAAAGCCCTTAGTGATGAGGTGTGCCACATAGAAGGTTTTTCTGACTGGAGTATCTGGACTGCTAGAGTCCTCCTCCTCAGACCCATAGTCCAAAGGAAAAGGAATCTGGGTAGAATAAGTAAGGGATTCTTCATCAGAATCCAACTCTTCCTCAAAAGAATTCAATTCCCTGGACATTTTAAGTGGAGAAGAGGACCAAGGAGGAACAGGAACCAAAACTCCTTGAGGAGGCCTTAATAACAGTAAGGCATTAAATAACCCCTGAGTTAAGGCCTGTCACTCACTTTGTGGATTCCTAGGAGCAGAAGAAACATGTTTAGTTTTCTGTTTCTTTTTTAAGGGAACATCCATCCTAGAGAACTGAGAAGACTCTGACTCAGGAAGGCATTCTGCAACTGTAATAGAAACTTCTTCCCTAAGAAGAACCTGCAGAACCCTCCTATACCCCTTGGAAGCAATCAACTGTGGTTCCACCTGAATGTCTGAAACAGATGCCTGCAAAGCCTCATTGGATGTGCTGCCCACCAGATCCTCACTGGCCTCCAACTCGGACATGGCAGAAAAATCCTACAACACAGTTGGGCAAGCCTATGGGTTTGTAACAACCTTGGGAGATAGAGCCGTCAGAGGCTGGACAGCGGAAGATTTGAGTCTTACCTTTTTCACCTTCTTCTTCCCTGACAGCTGCCCCTCGAGATGGGAAGTTCCATCCATAGCATCTTTAGTAAGAAGGTTAAGAAGCTGGTCCTCAATATACAATGAAAGGGAAGAAAGACTACTACGAAGGGTTTTAGGGCCAAACGCCTGACAAAGCGAACAAGATGTAAGGTTGTGAAAAGCTTCTAGGGAAAAAGGCATTTATCATGGTGGTCTTTATGGGGACTCTGTCTCCCGCACTGGCATTTACCCTTCCTGGATGAAATTAACGGTTTACCTTTGAAAGGTTGAAAATCAACCTGCCGAACAGCCGTTTGTGTGAACTGAAATGCCAAAACCGTCATTTCTGAATGGCACTGAAGTTCAAAACTCAGCAAATCGAAAAGCAGATTCACTGAGTTTCGAACTCAGATATTGAAAACACACTGTAATGCAGGGGGGCAAGCCTCCCCTGCACCCCACCCCCCTACTTTAATATTCTAACTCCAAGGACACACTACAGTGGGGAAGGGATCCATTTTGCGATCCCCACTATAGTGCACTCCGCACCCACAATGCCGAATCTGCGATGAGCAAATGTCAATGTGCATTCACTCATTGCACATTCGATGCATTTGTATTCCACTAACTGAAATCTTGAAAATGTCCTTTTGTGCAACTGTCTTTTGACAAGTTGCATTTCAACCTTTCAAAGGTAAACTGAAATGAACACCTCCCCAAACAGCATAAAAAAACTCAAGAAAAAACAAAAAACCCAACTGGGTACTTATCTGCAATGGTGAGGACTTCAGCAAGCAGGACTAATCATCGAAACACAAACATACAGAAAAAAACAGCAGAAAACGGATGGAGGCAAACAGACAGATGGTTAAAAACAGCGTTCAGACTGGCAGGAAAGAAGTTCTGAGGATGGTACACCTGACTGTCACCCTTATGCCTGACAATATGCAAGGAGCGTTTAGGTGATGTTCAGTGTACCTTAAAGCAATGGTAGGCTTTGGTAGACTGGGTGGACGACAAGCTTCCATGGTAGGAAATCCCATACGTTATGAATACTGCAGCAGTGACTGTAAGGACTTCACAAAACACACCTCAGAATTTGTGAGCCAGACATTTCAGATGAGAATTCTGAATATTTATAACTCCAAAACTTATTGGTAAACCAACTATTACTAGAAAAACATTCATAAGTTCAAAATATAAATGGAAGAAAAGGAAGAAAAAATAAACAGTAGTCCTCATCGCAGCATAAATGTTTTAGATAACACAAACGTATCACAGCACATTTAAATGATGATAGAGGGTTGGGAGGGTGGCCAAATGGTTAAGGTGTTTGCCTTACAAACACAAGATGCAGGGTTTGAGTCTCACAAGGGATAATTGGCTAGGCTTAAAATAACTCACAAGGGCAGTTAACTTAGTACTAACCTATGAATTAGAATCATCTCCAGTAACACAAAAAAGGGAAGTTTTTATTAGTCTAATATATAAAAAAGAAAAACTATTAATGTATATCCATTCATCTTCCGAAGCAGGGGCTTCCAGCCCTGCAAAGACTTCAACCAAACTTACTATGAGAGAAGTAAATGGAATGAAGTAACAGACTCATGGAGCGACAAAAAAAAAGTCAGGTTCACCTGGACACTGTATTCAAGATCCCACTGACATTCAGTTAGCAGCTACATTAACTGTGCTTGTCAATGCATTGCAAGAAGGGTAGCCCTTTATTCAAAAGCCTCTTTCTTAGACTTCCTGCATACATTTTTTTTTCTACTCTAGTGTGCTTGTCTATAAAAAGTTGTAGTTTTTCTACAGCTGATGCATTATATGACTTTAAATTTCTGGTTATTACCTTCTTGGCTAGTAGAAAAATCGGAGTCAATAATTCCCATTCATGTCTACCTCTGTCTTGCAATGAATGGTATCCTTGTAAAACCATATAGGTGTTAATTCAGTTTCTAAGTGTCTTCTGAGTTTCAAATCTGTATGCATTCAGTCACTAAACTCACCTTTACTGCATCCCCAATGTGTGCATGAACCTATTCATGAGAAGATATGTTGTAACTCAGCAGGAGGGCAGGAGTATATATTCCATGTGGTAGGATATGTGGGAATCTGATAAATCTGTGAGCAATTCGGCTTGAATATTTCCACTTGGGCCACCCACACACACACACACACACACACACACACACACACACACACACACACACACACACACACACACACACACACACACACGAGTCCCTCCTACTATATTCAGCTCTACTATCCTTTGCTGTACTGCTTCATCAGCTCTGATTTTAGACAAATCGGGTCTCCCTCAGGCTCAAATGTAACAGAATAACTTTGGTCTATTTGCTATCTTAAATTAGACCCATTTAACTAAATAAATTTGAGCAGTATTAGCAAACAGTATAACTTTTTACTTGATGGAAACCCTGTTTATATCTATATTTGTGGCTTTCTGATAAATGTTGCCAACAGTTCAAAATGCAGAGGCAACAGGGCTAAAGTATATTTCTGCTCGATTCCCCTTACCAGGTGAATCTGCCTTAAATGATAATGTGGAGCTTTAACTATAGCCATCTCTGCTCTAACAATTTGTAATAATTGCCTAAAGTTTTCAGGAAGTCTTATCCTTTTCACAAACAAAGCAAAACATAACAAAGAACCACGGAGCACCATCGGACACTTGCCCAGTGTCTATGCTGAATGTCAGGGAACTCCAGACTTGACTGACCTCTAGGAAAACTGAATAAACTTCAAAAACGCACAATGAAAGGATAACACTTTAAGCATAGCAATGGAAAATTAAAGCTAGAAACATGCAGAGCAGAAACTGATATCCTTAATGAGTTAGGGTGCATGTCTTTCACTGTTAGATTAAGCTATATCTACCTTTCTTTCACCCATTAAATCATACAAAATTGTTAATGTCCTTCACTCTCTTCAACTCAACCAAAGAATAAACCAACAGAGTACAATGATCATCAAATAACACATTTTTACTTGGTAAAAACAAGATCTTCAAAATACAGTGAATACGTTCTTTGTTGCTTCCTAGCAGTCTCTGCGTGGCACTAAGTTTCTTCACCTTTCAGTCTTGCCCAGTTCCCACCATAATAGAAACATATCCTGCTCAAAATATGTTGTTTCCTAAAGTATTCAATACATGGCATATTTCCCTTATTCCATTTAATTGTCATTTTAATATTTGAAACAAGGGTATCATCTCTTGTTACCTATTTGTTACTCTAAACCTTACTTCTTATTTCTTTCACTTTATTATATACCTTCCACAACTTCCACAGCCATCTCTGTCCTTCATAATCAATTTCCTGGCAAAAAAGATTCTTTATGAACTCTTACTTTTTTCATACCTTTTCAACTGCTTAATACAAGGAAATAGTCTTTCTTTGTCGATCTTTTATACAAGTTCTTCAAATGGCGAAAGTGCTCCTCCAGATTACCTTCAGTAAGGATCTGAAAAAGGAAATGTCTTTGTTGCAGAGTTTTCTTTTAACCCAGACTTTAGGAAACTTATGCTCTTCATTCAGAACTGAATGCCTGGTCATTGTTTTTCATTCAAACTGCTACAATTTGACATATCTTGCATCCACTTTTATATATAGATATTGATATATGGACACACAGATGTGTGTGTGTGTGTGTGTGTGTGTGTGTGTGTGTGTGTGTGTGTGTGTGTGTGTGTGTGTGTGTGTGTGTATGTATATATATATATATATATATATATATATATATATATATATATATATATATATATATATATATATATGTGTGTGTGTGTGTGTGTGTGTACATACATACATACATGCAAATACATATATGTTTATTAATTATATCAACGGAGAGAGATATACACACACACACACACACACACACACACACACACACACACACACACACACACATATATATATATATATATATATATATATATATATATATATATATATATATATGCAGGGGCTCTTGCTATAGGACTGCAAGACTGCAGCCCCCCACCTGTAAAAACAATAAAATAATTGCATCCCCCCACTGTAGAAAATAAAAAAATCAGGAGTGCCAGAGCTCCACGCATGCGTGCTTAGTTGCTGAACTCCAGACTGCTCTGTTAGGCAGTCCGGATGGGGAAGGAAGGGAACTCCGCCCTGCCAGCCCAGAAGTCTGTGCAGTGACGACTGCACAGACCGGAAGAGCACCAGACTGTATCACCCGCAGGCTGGAGACTCCAGCCTACTCACGTCGAAACTCGGAATAGCCTGCGCGGGCTGTTATGGAGGACTTAGCTCGCAGAGGACAGAATCAGGCTGCTACAAAGGATCAGAAGGTAGGGTGTGTATGTGTGTGTGTGTGTGTGTGTGTGTAATGCCCCAGTTGCTACATGGTGGTGGATAGAGAATAAGGCTTGAACCCTGTACCTTGGGCCCAACTGGCAAGACCCTGAATTCCCTACCCACCACCATTTGTAAAACATTTGCAGATTTTTGCCTCATATTTGTTCTGTTCTGTTCCTCATAAAATCTGTGGTTTCTGTATTTTTGTTACACCAGGTCATGACTGGAAAATGATTATGAAGAGTCAGCCTACATAAAGAAATTAAACAAATAAAATAGTCTCTGTTGTCTATTCTCCTTTTGTTCTGTTCTAATGTTTGAGATCCCTAAGGCTGTGTCTTGATATATGGAGGTTTCCATCTGAAAAGCTAATCTTTCTTGTTCTTTTTCAAAGCAGACCTAATGTTTAACATGCTGTCAAACAGGACTTTTTTTTTCCTCGGGGTTGTTTCACATGTAGGCAGTCTGTTATTGGTCTATTTTGTTTAGCAACACTGCTGTGATTCATAGTGAAACAGTAAGCATTGTAAACTAAATAACACTCATACTTTGTGTAAAGGTATGTATTAATGCATGACACCTGCATACAGCAAACCTTTCTCATAATGCTATGGTGGTAGGAATTGTAGCTTTACATTAGATACTATTAAGTATTAGTGTTTTGTTTTACTCCCTTATCCTGCATAACTGGTTTACAATAGCCTTGTAATCAGTCATCCACTGAACAGATACTATGGGGGCGAGGAAAGATTTTCAAAGTCAAGACAGAGTACTTATACCTAGTCGACAGGGTGGGATGACTATCTGAAATCTTTGATGTTTATTTTTTATAATTTGCTATTAATATTTGCTTCCTTTTTAAAGTGAGTCACTGCTTCTTATGTTTTTAGTACTGCATACATGCTGTGAATCGCAATGAAATTAAACAGACCACTTTTTTCTTCTTTTAATTGTAGAATATAAATTTAGAATTACCACACTGAAAAAAAAGACACAGCTTTCCTTTTAGTAAGGATTGTATTACCTTAAACTCCAAAAAAAGACAAGATAGAGCGTAGGGACCTTTATTCAGTATATGCAACATGGCAGAAATATTGAAAAACTAATCAAATCTAAACATTTTTCAGTTTAACTGTAAAGTAATACAATTATGAATACTGAAAACTATCAAACTTATATTAGGACATGTGTAATCACTTCATTAGATATTTAATTATCCATGTATAATTATAGAGTACTTCCAAACACCGCTACATCCATATTTTCCTTAATACATTTAACATAGATCATATTTGCCATATGCTGCAATGTCTTTGTTAACATTTTCTGAATTCTCAATATTCAGTATATCTTGAAACATTTCCCATAAATGCTCCATTTTTTGCAAGTATGGAAGATGTTTCCATGTCTGCTCCATCCACAGCCCAAGCATAATTCAATGATTCTTCTTGACATTTATATAACATTTTCTGCTCGAATTAGTAGTCTGTTGTTGCCATATCTCCAGCTGCAATTACAGATTCCTCTATACCTCAGTAAAAGATCTATTTCACTGATATGACTTTTGTATTTCAAATGGAACTTTATCTCCCCATCCTAAGGTCAAACCCTTCACCCAGCACATTCTTATGCCATCCTCTACTTTCTCTTGGATGTCTGCACAAGGCTTGCCTTCCCATTTTCACTATCTTCAGTGCTTCTTTTATATTCTCATGTATATCAGACTCTTCTTAGTACAAGATGGGTACCACATAACTCCTATGTCCAAGGTTCAATTGTGACCAACAGTCACTGGGTCATTGTCTGTGTGGCATTTGCTTTTTTTTTTCCTTTTTCCTTTGCCTTTTAGTATTCTTGACCTTTTGACTGAGATAGTAGCTTAAAAAGGCCAGAGGAAGATGGCTTCACTTAGTTAACAAATACAGTTTATATCCTCCCCATGGTCGAGTGACATTTGAAAGACATGCTCTTAACACAGCCAGTAGTGCAGTGGTAGCATTGTTGCCTGACAGCTACAGGTTGTCTGATTTTATTCTTGGCTGGGGTGCCTTCTGCATGGAGTCTGCATGTCCTGTGTTTGTGTGGATTTGCTCTGGTGTCCTCAATGGGTATTTGTCCCTATTTATTGGACTGTATTCCCCCATTATTGGCTTCGTCCAGGTTTTTTGTGCCAAGGTAGAGAGCTATGGTGATAACTGAACTCACTGAATATGTTTGGGGGGGGCTGTATTCCCCCATTATTGGCTTTGTTCAGGTATTTTGTGCTAAGATGTTGACAGCTATGGTGAGAACTGAATTCACTAAATGGTAGCCATTTAAGTTTCAGTCTTCCTTTCTTTCGTAAAACAGATGATTTGGCATAGTGGTATGTTGCTCTGACTGTTTTGCACAACATTGTAAGTTGCACCTTAAATATGTAATCTCACAATGATTCATTGAAACAGCATTGAAACTCACATTCAAAATAAAATACACATACACCTTCCTGATTGTATTAAACTGTACTATATTGTACAAGGAATATAATTTAATTCAATCAGGAAGGTGTATCAAATACCATGTGTATGTTTCATGTACAAGGGGCCTATGATTTGAAAACAGCCCAAAGTTGATCTTTATCTGCCACTGGCAAAATGTATTTTCTTTGAATGTGGGTTTCAATGCTGTTTCAATGAATGTGAGTTTCAAGGGCAGAGAAGTTTTAATGCTAAGTCTGTTTTCATTGTGAGATTGCATTGCTTTATTTAGCAGATGTCTTAGTGTTTGTGCTGTAAAATGCAAAATAAAACTTTCAAATGAAGTTGAAATCATAATAGAAGTAAAGC